>NC_064879.1:250000-287500 GCF_943734665.1 Anopheles aquasalis
GCGGGTTGTTTTCGCATCTCATGTGTTGTTGTGCGATTATTCCGTTCCGTTGTTCGTGATTTTAAATCCAAAAAAAACCAAGGCATGGCCACGGCCGAACTCGGGTTGCTCGTCCCGTTTGCTCTGGAGTTCAAACAACGACCGAAAATGCTCCCGATCTGGCCACACCCGGGACTGTGGATTAGGGTTAAGCGGTCCACACACGCTCAATTTTATTGATCAGTGCTTGCATGCATGTTGATTGATGCCAATATATTTCTCGTGTGTGAGCTACATTGAAGCGCTTATCAAAAGAATTGGAGAGGTTTTCATAAAGCTGAAAATAGATTGATGAGGAAGAACATTGGCGTCGCCTGTGGGCCACATTGACGAACACGACAATCTATCAGAGATTTCAGGTTAAATGTTTTTCATCGCTTGGGAGGAAAGTTCAACCGATTTAAAAAAAGAGAGACTTATAAATGATTTTGGCTACATTATAGTGTCTAAATTTTATAGAATTACTTTTTTAAATCAATTCCTTTTCCAATTTAGTCCGTTTTATCTGATTATTTCGCACCACACCAATTGCCTATGTGTTGGAAATTTCACAGAGATTGGCGGCGTCTGTGGCCCCGATTGATGGAACATTGTTGACTGCGCCGTGGGCAACATTGGCATTGGCAGACGAGCAATAAAAAATAAGACGTCAATTCAGAGCCATTTTTGCATCAAAAACATTGATAGATAAAATTGAGCGCTTATGGGCCGCTTTAAAGGTGGAAGTACCAGCACGCACTGCTGGGAGATAGGAGCTGTTGCACGTCATGGAAAGGGATCAGTGGGTGTAGAGTGGCGATCGTCCAAAGAGTAACGAGAATATATATATATAAACATAAAGATATATAAAGAGATATATAAATAATAAAGTAAATTTGTTTTCTTCGCACCTCTACAGTTCGCGTTTGCTTCCGTTGCTACACCCAGATTCTGGACAATGTGTACACAGAGTTATGAGCCACTGAACGAATAAGTTGCATGCATATGTTGCATGCTGCTGTTGTTTCTGGAACGAAACCGTCCCCTAGAGGGCGCTCGATTCAATTCGGGTGCATAAAATTCATCTATGTTGCATGTATGTTTAGCTCGCGTTCACAACACAACACTTCTGGTTGGGTCGTGCGTTTCTGTATGCGGCAGCTGGCCTTCTAGCTTGGTCGTGGATCATCGTTTGCGATTGTCGTCGTGATCATTAGCTCGCGCGCTGTTGTTGTTGGATCATGCTGGTACTCTGCCTTACCATTACTGGCATGACACGAGCTCCGTTTCAATCAATTAGTCACGCGTCCTGCCTCACTTCGCCTCAGACGATGGCAGCTGCTCCTGCTCCCCGCTAACGGGAGTGGCACGCGTTTTATTGTTAACCTGATTCCGCGCACACTCGCCGCTCTCTCTCTCTCTCTCTCTCTCTCTCTCTCTCTCTCTCTCTCTCTCTGTCTTAGGCGGCATATCGGCTTACAGGATCGGCGGCCACGCAGGTGTCGTCGTCGGCCCGCATGAAATGTGATGCTCACCTGGTTTTGCAGTTTTGTAACCAGACAGGCGTAGCGCCGGTCAGAGAGACCGACAGTGAGTGTGCGAGTGCCGCCGACTCCAACAACATTTGCCTGCCACTTACGCGGCTGCGGCTGATCCTTTGAGCCACGACCATTACCCTCAAAGGATACCGACTGCCGAACGGCAGAGATTATGGCCCTGTAGGAGAGATGGTCCGCTGGTCCGCCCAGTGCACAGTGGTGCACTTGACTTCCAGGCGGGTCCCTCAAGTGGGTACACTCGGGAAAAAAGGACTTCGAGTCAGTTCGTTGTCGTCATCGCGCTCGCAGGTCGTTCAGGACGCGTTCCGATTCGGAATATCCGCAGCAATCATGCTCCTCACGCCTTCGAAATCATCTCCGAAGGCCCTGGTGTCTGCGGCCTTGCCATGGTGCTCCGGACGAACTCTACGGAGGTAAAAATTCAAAGCGATTGCGAAGGAATGCGAGCGAGTGAAGGAGGGCGCGCGCGAGCGCGCGCGTACGCATGCTCCCGCGGGACCGATTGACGGTACGGGTCCCGAGAGACACCCCCGGTGGGGTTCTGGAACAATGGGCAATGCGTCCTCCCGCCCACCCGCCAGGGCGATCAACAATAGGGTTCTGACATATCGCAAAGAATGGGAGAGAAAAAAGGTTGCTGCCTTCACAAAGGCAAAGAGCTAAATTAAAGACAGACACACGTACACACGTACACACACGCCACAGCGGTGAGCTCATCATATCATCTTTATTCTCTCGGGAGGCGTGCAACGGGTCCTGCCTACCTTTTACCATTTTTTTCTTCTTCTTTATCGTTCCCCGTTTAAGGACCCTCATTCAACACAGCAGCCACGTCCCTGGTGTCCTTCTTTCTTCTTTTCTCTCTCTTTTTCTCTCGCTGTCTCTCTTTGCACTGTCAGGGTGCAGAGGATTTTCTTTGAAATTTATAAAAATCAATATTTGCTTTGCCCATCCGATGTGACTAGCAGGTAACCACGGATCAGGCTCCTCTAGGCTCGCTGTATCGTCAGATTTTGGCACGGAATCGGCGAGCAAAACAACCCTACTATCGATCAGTCGCTGTAGGAGCGGCAGGAGAAGAGCAGACGTCTTTTCCTGCTATTGTTTTTTTTTATAAATATTGCAATATTTGAATCCTGTTCTAAAAGCTTTCACCCCAGTTCTGATGCTAGAGGAAATCATCTCGCTCCACTTTCACGTTCTCGATGCACGGACACAGATTTAAACATTCCCGTATTCACGTCAGTAGTCGCGCCCGGGACCTTCCTGCTGAAGATTCTTCAAAGATCAAAGATTCAATCAAATATAACAATTTGAGATCAAACTTCCAATTGCCATTGCCAGTGGCTGGCTGGTGAGGCGCAGTACAGGACTCCCCCCGCCGCTTTCCCTTCCAGTCTTTCTTCCTCCAAACGGAACCCTGAGGACGATCCTGCCGAGCGAAGACGAGCGTAGCGTTATTAATGGCAACTGGCTCAATAAAATAAATTATCCCGAATGCACCGCTTCCCCCAGTTTCCCGCGGTTAGGGCGTTTTAGAACCCGACCACCCGACCATTCCACTCCTCCCCTCCTCCACCACTACCACTTGGCAGTAAAGGGAATCTGGTGCGCCAAAAAAAACCCCAAACGAACGCCGCGAGCGCTGCGCTGCGTTGTGCTGCGATGCCACAAATCAAAGCAAATCTTGTGATGTGGTAAAGGGTGGGAGGTGGTGAGGAGGCTACAGAAAGAATCTTCGCGAGCGAACGAGCGGCGCGTGCGTTGGGCTTGCGGTGCCACGCGCAACAGAATGGAAGCGGATCGCGAAGGGCGAACGCGCGAGTGTCCTGGGAGGGCGGGAGGCCGGGGGGGGGGGGGGGCAGGTGGAGGGCGAAAATAGTGAGACAGTGGAGTTGGTGGTGGGAGTGGTTGGAGCAAAACAATCATAAAACACACATACACACATCATAAAATACAATAATAAAAATGAGGCGCGAGAGAGAAAGAAATAGAGAGAGAGAGAGAGAGAGAGAGAGAGAGAGAGAGAGAGAGAGAGAGAGAGAGAGAGAGAGCAGTGAAGAGAGCAGCACCAGCGACCAGAAGGGACAAGAAAGCGGGAAAAGGGGTCGATTGTGTGCATTTTTCGCGGATCTTTGAGCTATTTGGTGTGCCACGACACCAAAACGCCCTTCGCTCTCTCGGTTCGCTCTTCACGTTGACATCGCGTTGACAGCGCATCCTGGACAAGGACAAGGAACCAGCGGCGACAGTAGCGACAAAGCCGTCAAACACGTCTTCTAATGGTCAAAGGCATCGCCGGCGGAGGCATCGAGAGAGATGAAGAGAGTGAGAGAGAGAGAGAGGGAGAGAGAGAGAGAGAGCGAGCAAGAGAGCGGAACGTTCGATCCGCGGAACGGATTGCAGCGAATGCAATAAAAAATGAATTATTGCTTGCCGTTGCGTGCGTTTGATGTTTTGTGCGGGCCGGACTCGCCATTCCCGTCCCCTCCCCCTTTCTGTACCCTACTCCCACCCCCTCACCAAAAACAGGGACGCCTGGACTGATCGACGGCTTCCGGCAGCCCGTTTTCCTGGCGGTCGCGGCTGTTGTCGATGGCCAAACAAATCACTTTTGGAGCCCCTCTCCCGTCCCCTTCTTTTCACCTACCATCACCACATATACACAATGGAGTTTTGTGTCAATACGCTGAGATGACTAAATGGTCTCCATGATCGATCCAGCCGTTGGCTGTTGCTGGTACGGGACCGGAATCTGTTTGAAAACTTCATCCACGCACTATTTTCCGAACAGCTTCGTAGAGTTTTCAGATGTCATGGGCGCAGTTTTGAATGAATCTTGTCCCAAAAATGGCGGCCAAATCTTCTTCAAAAGTTCTCTTTTTTTATGCCGTTTACAAACCAAAGTAATAGTGGATGAACTATCGACTTGAGGCGAAGCGACGAACCCGTTCTTGCACTCTCTCGGAGAGCCGTTTAAAAACGTACCTCTAATGATTATTGCTGTGTGTGTGCGTGTCTGTATGGGCACCAGGCCCCACATTTAGGCATCGCGACCCTAGCGGCTTATTATTTTTCATTAGGAAGGATCTCTCATTTCTCCGCCCTGGATATTGGCCGCTCACGGAGCAGCCGGTGTCCAGAAAGCCCGCAGGTGCCGTGATTTGTGCGCAACGTTCTTCCGCGCGGGTTAGAGTGAAGCTGCCGGTTGGCTGTCTTCTCCTCCCGGGCAAATTCACCAAAAGAAAAGGTTGTTTTTGGATTTCATTTGGATTCAATTTAGGAAGCGCGCGCCTTGCCTTGCAGTCTTTGAAGGGCTAGGCAAATTCGAACAAAGTCACCGGCAAATTACCAAAGACCCAATAACCTATCGGTCGACAGTCCGGTCAATAATTGCCATTGCTGCTTTCCGTTCGATTAGAGGAGGAAATGCGATACCGTAAAAACTACTAGACCGATTGATTTCAAATTTTCAACACATAATCTGTACACTCTTTGCCAGGTATTGCCGTTGAGATTTTGTGAAAATTGTTGATACTTTTTTTAAAACAAATCTTTAAAAATCGTATTTTCAGGCAGAATGACAATAAGCATCACTTTTTAAACATCAAAAATCTGCCAAAAATCGAACAATACGAAATTTAACAAAAACTCTCAGGGGCTACCTAGATAAACTTATAATCTTTCAAACGAGTATCGATTTGCATTTTTCTGATGACCCATCACGTAGCTACGATGGGAACTGTTTTCGGTGCGAATCAAAAGACTTAAGCGACGAACCCGGTTTGATTATTGTGATCACTATTTCAACTTCTAAAATCTGCCAAAAATCGAAATATAGGAATTTCTAACAAAAACTCAACGGGGCTACCTAGATAAACTTATAATCTTTCGAACGAGTATCGATTTGTATGATTTCAGATGACCCATCACGCAGCTACGAGGGATAAGTCTCTTTTCGAAGACGCGACTGCCTAAATGTGATCGCGAAGAAGCCACCGCAGAGAAAGGAACAAGATCAAGATACTAACATCGTCGAACACATACACGCAATCACAGACAGACAGACAGACGAGAGTCAGGAAAACAAACAAAAATTAAAACAAACTTGGATATTCGCTTGGCCCGGCACCGCCTACTGGTAGCCACTACCGTGAATCCTCGTGAACCCGGTGAATTATATAGCCCAGCGTACCGGAGTCCCGGTGCACCCGGACACCATCATCATCATCATCATCATCGACCCTTATCTGGTTTTTTTTTTTGCCAGAGATTGGCCAGGACGCCAAATTCGGATGCCTGAAAGCCATGCGCGGATTAAGGCGCCGTTCGGCGAATTCGACAAACGATCGGCGGCCGTTTTACCAGGGCGCTCCTTTATCAGGCTCGTCCGCCGTCGTCGGCCCTTCTGGGGGCCCACCATCACCATCATTACCATCATTACGACTCCCATGCAACGGTGATGGCACGACTGCGACCGCAACCGCGACCGAGCCAGCGGAACCGATAAGATTGCAATTAGCATGCGAAGGGCGGAGGGCAGGAGCGGGAACGCTGCTCCCTCGCTATCTGCCAGACGGGCGAGCGAAGCGAGCGATGCTGAGATCTTGCGCGATAGCGTCGAGCGATCGCCGTCACCGCCGCGGGCCATTCAAAGGCGCTGATATCCGGAAACGATCATCCTCGGCGCGCGCTCGCACCCTTTGTGTGTGTGTGTGTGTAATGATATGTTTGTTTTGCTACGACTTCCACCTTCCACCAGCACCACGGTGCACCGGTGGTTGGTGAACGTGTTGAAGGCTTCACAGCTTAGCCAGCGCCTTCTTCAAACACTTCCCCTAACTGAGGAAGCCCAAAACGGAAGAGCGACAGGGGATAAGTGGCCCGGTTCCCTCCGACCGAGCGATCTGCGTGCCCTGATAGCACGCCAGCGCGGCCACTATTCCGCCCCCGTTGTTGGTTCGCTTCTGCAGACTGCGTTCCGTTCCGTTCCGCTGCTGCTGTTTGGCGCTTTTCGCTTCCCCGAAACGAATTCAATGTTTTGCCATCACACTACACGGGCACACAGTGCGTAACGAATGCAAAGCGCATCGCGTTTGAGGATTCGCTGCCATCGGCAACACCCGCTCTGGCGGACGCTTCTGGCAAGTTCGGCAAGCCCCCCGCCCCGTCTTTAGTGTGCTGTGGCCCTCCCTCCTGCTGGACGCCCTGGCCGCTGCCCAGGTGTGCCTGCCAGACTGGCCGGCGGTTTCGTCCTTTTCTTTCCTTTTGAGTTGCCTACCTTTAGGCGTTTGTCGGGTGCCGCCGCGTCCCTGGTTTTTTTTGTTGATGCGGTATACGCTCATCGCTTTGAAAGGCTCATTGGCTCGTAGAATCCGAAGGTGAAGGTCCTTGTTGCTGCTGCTGCTGCTGCTGCTGAATGCAAAACCGGAATCCGGGACTCCGGGGTGTCTAGCATGATTTTGGCGAGCGGCGTGCGCGCGCTCACTCCTGCGCCCTGTTGTCAAGCTATTGTTTGCACCAACGAGAAAGGAATTGGTCCCGCTTTACGCAAGCGAGCAGCAGCAGCAGCAGCAGCAGCAGCAGCAGCAGCAGCAGCAGTAGACCTCCGACTGTGCCGTGCTGCTCCCGGAGCCTGCTGGTCCGTCCGGTTGCGTCCGTGGAGGGACGGTTTTTGCTGCCCCCGGCTGTGGGCGCTCCATCCTTCCATCCATCCATCAATTGTCTCACCGAGGTTCCTGCTTTGTCTTCTCGATTGTCTCTCGCTCGCTCCCTGGTGCTCCTGTCGACTTCTTGTAACCGCCCCGAAGTCTTTGCGAAGGACAAAAACGACAACCAATTCCAATTGGGCATTGTTTCTGAGGAGCTTTTGTCGCCCGGCAGGACCCCCTGCCACGTGCGCCTCGCTGACCTGTCGCTCTCGCTGACGGTAATGAAAATCAAATGGCCAACCCCGCCAACCTCTCTTTCGGCGACTGGCGTCCTTCCCGAAGGCTCCTAATGCGTTGTCACACATGCACAATGGGTACCATGCCGTGAAATCCGTTTCGCCGCACGAGTTGGAACCGTACTAGTGCCGGTGCTGCTGCCGGCTTCTTTCTTTCAACCGTAATGTTGCGGAATCATTGATTGTCAACGCCCTTTCCCGGGTACGCCTACGAGCGCTTGGGCGAACCAGCTGGACATTCGAGCAGTAGCAGCACCAAGCAACAGCAGGCCAGGATTCCTTCGCCTTCGCTGATATGGAGGAATGCAGCATGAATGTCGCAGGAGCAAAGCGACGTTCAATCCAATTCCCTGGGGCTTATCCTAAATCCCCTGATGTTGAGGTCACGTGATGGGAAGCACCTGTATCCATGATTTCATTTCGTTAGCGACTCGTTTCGATCAACGTTTCGATTCTGTCATGTGGAAATGCGTTTCTTTTTTCAAATATAAAGCTAATATTTGGCCGCATTCGTTTACTCACTGTAGCGCTTCTAGGGGTCACTTTGCTACTCTGTTGGTGTCTTTTTATAAGCTAAAGTCTTTGCTTTTGCACACTCGCTATGAAAGGTCAATTTGACTGGAGAAAAAAAAACCCACGTAAAACTGCATTTTGGCAAAAACCAGAAACAAGAAGAAACAAGACAAAATGTAAAATGATTAGAAAATCCATTTGTAATGTACAGAATGGTGTGAAAAAATGGCCTGAATGAGACTTCTTCCACTACTGTGCAGCAAAACTACTGGGGAAAATATTGGGGCAAAAGCAAGACGTGCATTCTAAGCGCCCGTGAGACCCCCACGCGATGAAGGGTAGATAAGCACACCAGCACTTAAGGCGAACACCGTCCACCAGCTGCACCAGATGTCAGGAATACCGGTGGGAGTTCGAGCCGATCGAGACGAGAAGTGCAGTGCAAACCGACGAATCTCCAGCAACCACCGTCGAGTGACATATAGCATGTGGTGGCCGTGATCCTGGAACCAGTTCGAGCCGCGAGAAGGCGAGGTGTGAGAAAGTCATAGGCGAGCATCGACAGCGTCGCGACAGGGAACTAGGGATCGGATTACGGCTCCTGCCACTTGAGACACTGATGTCACTTGCACCAAAACTACATGCAGCATCGCATTGGAGCGGTATCGACAACACTCGTCTTCGAAACAGGACATGGGCCCGTCGAAGAAGAAGAACCCCTGAGAAAGGGATCAAAGTGGCTCCGCTCCCATGGCATGGCCGTGCTGTTGTATTCCCGATACTCTTCTGCGCGTAATGCCTATGCCCGTTATTCCGGCGAGCGAGATGATGGTGGGCCAGGGTTAGAGAAAGACCACCCCGAACCTTAACCCAATAGATTTCTCGACGACGACGACGACGACAGCTCCGGCGTTCGATCGGCGATCGCATTCGTGACGTCTTGTGAATGTTTTGGAATTTTAATTTCAATTCCCTCCGTGCAGCTCTCATCCATCCATCATCACCTCTCCGGGAGTTTCGGGTGAGTGGGCGGGGGCGGATTGGGATATTTAATTGTTTTAAACCACCACAGCGCCACCGATCTGTAGCAAAGCCCCGACGGAGAACCGTTTAGCCGTCAATTAAAACGGGGGCCGCCCGAAACGCGAAAGGATCATTCGATTGGAAGGCAGGTCCTTTCTGGTAGGGATTTGGAAGGATGACAAGCCGTGAGTGGTGCGCGGCGCAATTAAAAGCAAACGCCGCGGCCAGCTACGCCAGCCTAGCCAGCGCAGCAGTTGTCCCTGAAGGAGAAGGAGCGATGGCGAAGGACATTCGGCTACTCTCCGGCATGGAGAGTCTACAAATGAAGCGATAAAAATATTTGACTCATGTTCTCTAATTTTCCAAGCGTGTCCTATCTCTACCAATGGGGCCCACACCGCGCCTCACACGCGCAAAGCGCATGGCCTAGGGCGACAGCCATGCTGGAGGTCCTCGGCGTGGTAGGACGAGAGAAAAGAGAGAGAGAGAGGGAGAGAGAAAGAGATTTAATTAGAGCAGCCAGGCCAGGGGAATGTGATCGCAGCGCAGAAGATTTATCCATCGTCATTGATCGCTGCAACAACCCACCCCGATTCCGGGCTCCCTTTTTCGTTTTTGTGTCGATTTGTGCTGTTTGCTCTCTCTCTCTCTCTCTCTCTCTCTCTCTCTCTCTCTCTTTCTCTCTCTCTCTTTCTCTCTCTCTCTCCTTTTTACCCTCCTTATTTTTTTGTTCTGTTGATCTTCTCTAAACGCTCGTGTAAATGGCTTTTAATTGCATGCAGCCCCGCCAGCAGCTTTTGGCAGCTTCGACCCCCGAATTAGGGAATTAGGGTTTACGTCCCGGGTCCCTGGGGGCCTCCGGCGGATGACTTGCGATCGACAGCGATCGAATCCCGGATCAGGATCGATCGATCCTGAATCCTTTTTCGTTTTTTTCCCCATTTTTTGCCGGAGTTTTGTTTTCTGTGCTCGCAAATAAGGGGTTGCAGTGGGGCTAGGGGTGACTGGTGGGAATGCAACGGGATCAAGAAATCACTCGCTCCACCCCCCCGCAAGGGTGTGTTTTTTCGGTCTGCCAAACTCGCTCGTTCGATCGCTCGCTCATCAGTAAGTGAGGCTCAGTGAGCTTCTGTGTCGTTTGCGCAGTGAAGTGCTAAAGGGAGCGGATCTGGTGCATCAGATCTTGCAGCCCTTTTCCTTTTCGCTACGGTCGTTTTCCTATTCTAGGCAGCCTTTTTCTGTTTCCTTTATGGCGGCCCGGCGTTTGGTTCGGTTGCTTCTGTTGCTGCTGTTTTCCCTGTGCGAGGCCGCAAGGGGTTGGAACGAGCAAATGCATTCCTAGAATCGTCCCAAGGCAATCCCTGTCCCCGAGCGCTGCACACGAACGCTTGTGTTTTTTTTTCTTTCATTTTATTTTTTGGCTATCCCTGTCGTTTTTGAGCCCTGCCTTGTGAGACAGAGCCTTGTGGGACCTCGAACTCAAAAGGGCCTGCCGTGGCTGCTTCGATCGATTAGTTGCCACCGCACCATCGCATTAAAACCATTCAGCGAATGGCAGCCAGGACTGTCGAGGTTCGCGCAGTTCGCATTCTTTCCTATGCAGCACTGCCGACGCTCCGTGATCGTGATCCAGCGGCCAGCCCTAGCCATCGGTCACCCCCTCTAGATGGATTAGATCCTCTGCTACACGAGAGAGCATAAAATGGCGGATGCATGTAGTGAGTGCTCTTCGAACCTTCGATCGATCGAGCGCGCCAACTCCCATAACTCGCAGCATCGCAAACGGTGTGGACGATAAAACGAAGAAGCAGCAGCAGCAGCAGCAGCAGCAGCAGCAACAGCAGCAGCAGCAAAAAAAGGAATAAGCAGAAGAAGAATAGGATACTCCGAATCCGAAGAAGATTCGTGGTGCGCGAATCCAGGAGAATCGAATCCTGGATCGAGCCCAAATCCTTCGCCCTCTCTCTCTCTCTCTCTCTCTCTCTCTCTCTCTATCTCTCTCTCTCTCTCTCTGTCTCTCTATCTGTCCCCTTGGGCACACGAAGAAATAGAAATTAATCTTTTATAATCTCCCGGTATTGTTCGCCCCTTGCCCTCTCCTCTCCTTCGTCGTTACTTCGCCGCTCTGTCTCTTGCTTAGTCACGCGCCTGCTCTCCAGCTTTTGGTCTCTCTCTCTCTCTCTCTCTCTCTCTCGCGCGCTCTCTGTCTGTCAAGCTTGCCGCTGCTGCTCGCATGTTTCCATTGCGACGCTTCGTTATTTGATCGTCTTGTGATTGTCGTTTTTTTTCCTCTTCTACCTAATGATGGTCTTGCTCCTGGTCGTCTCCTGGAAGATCCTGGATGGCGCAGGATGGTCCAGGTACCGTGCGCCAGGTTTTGTGCGCAAGTAAGATGAGATGCAAATGTGCGGCGCGTCGCGCTGCAACCCGGCACTCCCGGAGGCAAAATCTCTTAGCGCGCTCTCTTGTTTCTTCAGATTTGCTGTTGCTGCTGCTGCTGCTGCTCTTGATGTTGTTGTTGTTTTTGTTGTTTTATCTTCCTTCCTATTCTTACCTCCGCTCCGCATTTCGTCGGTTGTTGAATGATGGGACAGACGCTCCCGGGAATAAATCTTGTTTTTTTTTCTTCTCTCCAACGAAAGAACAGAACAGAAGCATAGAAGGGTAGGAGTTTCGTCCGATCAGGAACCGGAAGAGATCGAGACATGACATGGTGCTGTCCTTACAGCTGTACTACACACAGACATACACAACCACACGCGAAAGAAGTGGGCTTTGTGGCTTCTGAAGGCGAATCGATCTTTAAGCCGGTAGTAGAAAGCAAGTGGAGGGGAACGTTCGAGCACGTTCTTCAGTGTTCCTCGGCCGCCGACTCCCGGTTAGACAATGGATTTCCACGCCAGCGCACGTGGAAGTTCGCGGATTGCAGTTGAAGTATTTCCGCATCGCATCGTACCGCGAGTGCCGGCGGGCGCCGCATAACACAATGCACTTGGGGCTTTGAGGTAGTCTCGCTCCGTTCTTGCTCGAAACCAGCGCTACCGGGCGCTTCATCATTGCTGTCGATACTTACAGACTGACGCACAAAGTGTGAGCAAAGTGCGAAATGAAAATGCGATCAGGATTCATCCTCTGTCGACCTCTGTCGCAAAGGGAAGAGAGAAGGAAAGAAAGCGGAAGAGAGAAGAAGTTCGCAAAGCGGATTTGTAAATCGATCCCCCCATTTCGAAGCTAACAGTGAGAGAAAGAGAGAGAGAGAGAGAGAGAGAGAGAGAAAATAGTGACAGAGATAGTTTGCTCTTTGTTTACATTCTGCTGACTGACGAACAGCGATCTCGATCTCTAATCTTGGCGCGGAATAAAAAGAGCAATCGGCAGCAGCACCAGCAGCAGCGGGCCCTGGGGAGGTCCACGGTCCAGGAAGGGCAGGTACGCCAGAGAGGCTTAGGAGGCGGCTAATCCCATTTTGGCATTTGCGGACCCGTAAGAAAGGATCAACTCTCGTCGCCGCCGTCGCCGCCGCCGTCGTCGTCCAAGTGACCAGCGATGGACGATGGACGAACACACGCGAGGAGGGAGCGCGGAGGGTGTAGGTGTAATTACACGGCGACGTAGTCAAAACAGAACCCCCAGAACAGTAGAAGAAGCCGCCGTAAGGTAAGGAGGGGAAAGGGAAGTGTGGAAGGTTGAGCGATGAAAACGATGAAACGGCAGTGCGTCCGGACACACCTGGTGGTGATCGATCGATCGTGCGACCAACGGCGCGGTTTGTGCGCACGTGACCAACGGCCTCGACGATCGTCGAACACAAGCACTGTGTGATATTGCACGTACTGCTGTGTCCGATAAATAATAGGACTCGGTACACAATTTTTTTTGTAGGTTGTCAGTAGTGTGATTGAAACATGACAAGTTTCACGTCAAAATAATGATTAGTTTTTGAGATATGATTTTTTTTGTGAGGTACTAAAAGTGTATTCCTCGTTATTCGCTATGACAACATTTGTGGAGCAAAGAAATTGCATCAAAACTGGAAAATCCGTCGGTATAAGTGGATTGTACTGAAGGAAGATTACTTTGATAGGAATGAAGTTGATTTGGAGGGATAAAGCAGGAACATTTAAAAACAATCGCATTTCTTTTTGCTTATTGGACACAGCAGTACATACAAACACAAGTAGGAGCGTGTCTGCGCTCTGCGCTTAATCCTGCGGGCTTGTATTACGATAAGAGTTGCCTCCACCACTCTCTCTCTCTCTCTCTCTCTCTCTCTCTCTCTCTCTCTCTCTCTCTCTCTCTCTCTCTCAGCACAAGCCACGCGATGCGGGCCGCACGCGCGACCCGCGGCTCTCGCCAACAGTCCTGCGCAGGTGTGTTGCTCGCAGGAGCTCGCGGCACATAGGCGCCGTGACACGCGGTGAAGGCCTCCTGCTCGGTTCCCATTAGCGGCAGTCCCGGACTCCGGCCCGGTGCAAGCTTACCCGGTCCGGCCAGGTGGAACCGTTCCGATGGTGATAGAGAAGTGATGAAGAAGGAAAAGGAGAAGATAGATCATTTGAGCGAGTGAGCGAGTGAGCGAGCGAACGAACGAACGAACGAACG
Organism: Anopheles aquasalis; assembly: GCF_943734665.1. Classification (NCBI taxonomy): domain Eukaryota; kingdom Metazoa; phylum Arthropoda; class Insecta; order Diptera; family Culicidae; genus Anopheles; species Anopheles aquasalis. The sequence goes on from NC_064879.1 coordinate 263,663, forward strand.
AACGATCGATACCCTTCTCTCGTCGCACTCACGCACCGCCCGGCCTGTAGGAAGGACCGGCGGTCTCCGTTTTCCTTCGCACGTTGATCCTGTGATTCCCGTGAAAAGCGAGAGAATCTAAACCAACGGAGCCAGAGCCAAAGCGAGCGCCAAAAAAGGTTTCGATCGATTTGCTATGTGCCAGTGTATGTGTGTGTTCGTCTGCTGCTGCTGCTGCTGCTGCTGCTGACTGCGGACGATCCTGATGCCACGGTGGGAAATTAGAATGAGCAAACAGACTGCGTATAGCGTCGGGAACCAGGGATCGCTCGTAGAAAACGGGATTTCCTCCTCGTCCTCAATTGATTCCTCAGAGGGTACCGAGACCCAGAAACCTAGATATCCTAGCGTTTTTTTTCCGCTTCACTTATGTTCGTTGTGTCTGTGGCTATATCATCGACAACGCCACCAACATTGCGGTAGTCCCCGATCGAAAACATTCCTTGGTCTCTTTCACTGGGAACCAATGGAGCCAATGGATCAAAGCTTCTGTGCAGCCTGCGGAAATGGAAAGCCGTTTAATTAACAAGCACTCCATGTCGCAAACTCAAAAAATGGGTTCCAGAAGATCCTGCTGCTCCTCGGTACTATTAATTTGGTTCGAACCGCGGCGGCGGCTTTGACACTAATAAATTGTCAAAAACATTTGATGACGCCGGCGCCCTTGGCAAGTGCCACTGCGCGCCAGAGCTTTAGTTGGAAAATGCTCGTCGAAAACCGAACTAAAACGAAACCATTTTGTGTTCATTTATTTACGGTTTTCATTGCGGCACATAACCCCATTAAAAGCAATCAAATGAGGTCAGTTTTAGATCGTTTAACTGAGAAGCGTAAGAAAACAAATGAAGCTTTTAATTTCTTACTATTGGATTGAGTTATATGATGTTTCTTTAGCTTTGCTCAGTCTTTGGTCACTCAAAGTCAGTTTATTTGTTTATTTTTCCAGTAATCCGACATTTAATTTCAGAGATCGACGTGTATCCTAATCCAGTGTATCCTCAAAGTCCTAGCTGTGGTTAGGGCGCTGCTCGCGCGTTCTGCTACCCCTTTTGCTGGGCTTGCTCGAAATGCACGAAACAACAACAAAAAAAACACACCACATGGTTCGGAAAACGGCGCACGACACGATTTGTCCCCTTGCTGCACAATCCTTGCTGTTTTTGTTCTTGTGGCACCCCCTTTCCTTTATCGACCTGTTGTTCTTTCTGCTTTCCTTTCCGCTTTCCGCTTTTTGCGCTTTATAGAACAGTCCTAGAAGTGTCGCTGCAGGACACTCGTGTGATGCACTTCCTGGAAGCAGATGCAGCAGCCCACAACACGACGAGATCGAGTAGCACTTGATTTGCCAGCCAGCCAGCCAGCCAGCCAGCCAGCGCAAGGGCATATGCTCGAGCGATCGATGATGGTGATGCTGCGTTCCAATTTGTAAGCTTATGTTGCCCAGAAGCCAGCAAGCCGAATCGTCTCATTTGGGCTTCTCTGCATCCTCCGCTCCCCCCCCCCCTTCCTTCACCCCCTCCCAATTACGGGGGTGCCACGCACCAGGCACTCGCCAGTCCCTTGCGGAAGCCGCGTCCAGGACACTGTCCAGGGTCCTGACGTTTGATCGCGCTCTCTCTCTATCTCTCTCTCTACCGGAGGCGGTGGCGGTGGCCTGCGGAGCCAATAAAATTATACATTTTAATTGGAACAATTTCTGGGAAACCTGGACCCCCACTCAGGCCACCTCAGGGTCTTTCCTTCTCCATCTTCTCCTTCGCGCACACCTCGTTCTGTACTGCTTCCCGCTCTCCCGCCGCATAGTGTGGTCGTGGATCGCGCGCGCTGAACGTGCTTACAAGCCAATAAAGATCGCAGTATCCCGATACCCCCACCTCCACCACCAGGGTGGAGCCACCACCGCTCGTGGTCTTCGTCGTCATCGTCTGGTCGGTGCTGGTGCTCATCACCGCAGGGGTGTGAGGAGTGAGTTATTGCCGCGTGACCGTGTAATTGGCCGGTGATCCGGCACGGAAGCACCGGTTGCAGCGGATACACCGCGCAGATAATACTAACCACTCGGTATCTGTGGCTGTGTGTATGTGCGCGATTGCCTCTCGATGGCGCGTAATGGGCGCAAACGTAGGATTATTTAGTGGCGACGAACTTCGAAGTATTGATTGAACGCAGGGCACAGGGATGGGACCGCTACTGGGCCGCTCGATTTAAAATTTTCAACACATAATCTGTTCACCCTTTTCAAGGTAGTCCCGTCGAGATTTTATTAAAATTGTTGATACGTTTTTTTAAACAATTATGTGAAACTCGTGGTTTTGGGGAAAATCGCAAAAACATCACTTTTTCAACTTCAAAAATCTGCCAAAAATCGAAAAATAGCAATATCAACAAAAACTCCGGGGCTACCTAGATAAACTTATAATCTTTCAAACGAGTACCCATTTATATTTTTCTGATGACCCGTCATGTCGCTACGAGGGGCACCGTAAAAAGTACCTTTTCGACGACACGCCTTCCAAAATTTGATGCCATGGATTAATTTATCAATGAATGTTGCTCAAAACAATACCAAATATTTTTCAAAAGTTGTAGATTAGAGTGCCATTTACGTGAAAGAATAAAACCTACCTGTTTACCTCTGGCCGTAGGATTAGTGAGTAGTACGGTGATGCTGCACCTCATCTGGCCTCCCACGAATCCGCGAAATCCGATTCTCGGCTCCGAGGCGGTTGTCTCGTTCCTTGCCGGGTGCAAATGTCTTAATCGGTAATTGCGAATGACTGCAGTGTTTTATCCTTCCGTTTTTATTTTTTCCTTTTGTCCCCGCCCCGTCTCTTTATGCGCTCCCCGGGTCGGATGAATTAATTGATTAATTAACAAACAAGATCGAGGTCGACTTTCGTCCGTGGTCGTCCGTGGTCGTCCGTGGCCGGTTAGTCCACCAGCTGGAAGGAGGATTAAAGGTGAAAGGTGGTGCTGCTGGTCATGCTATCTGTTTCACTCTTTCTCTCTCTCTCTCTCTCTCTCTCTCTCTCTCTCTCTCTCTCTCTCGCTTATCGTCTTTTGGCTAATTGCAGCTGCAGCATCACAGCCTGCAAAGCGGAGTGTGCGCGAACTTATCACATCACAGGGAGGAGAAGGAGGAGAAGGAGGCCCTCTCACCACAAATGGGCAGTATTAAGGCATCGCTGCAACTTAATTGCTCGATCAACAATTGAATGCCGCGTGCGCGGAGGTCCTCCGCGCATTTGAATATGTCTTCATTACAAAAAAAACCCACGGGAGCCGGAATCGAGGCGTAATCGTACGGTACGGGAAGCAGGGAGCGCATGCGTGTGTGCATTACATTGTAGCAGCAAATGTCTGTTCTCCAACCCTCCCACCAGCCCCCCTCCCCCCAAACAATCACCACCCCTCAAGGGCTTTTTTTATGGGAACTGTGAGGGATCGCGAACGGTGAAAGCATTCGTCTCATTAATCCTGTGTTTGTTTGCGTGCGTGCGTGCGTGCGTGCGTGCGTGCGTGTGTGTTTACGGGGAACCTTTTGCAAGACCGGGTTGAGGGAGCGGTGTAGCAGTAGCAGTCATTTCGAGTGAGATGGCCCATAAAGTGGTTTTTTGTTCTGGTGCTTGGTTTGATCTCACGAACTGACGTCTTTAGGAGATCATTAAGGCCGGCTGAGCAGAATCAGCGTACCGAGTAATCGTGCATTTGCATTTCCCTATATATGTCCGTAATCAGACCGTAGTCAGATCAACGAGTCGGCAGATCGTTCGACTTGACGGTGGAAGGAACCTAATCCATCCTTAAGCCGCATCATCCAATCCACATTGACGGGACGAGAACGACGAACCCGTGACTTAGAGAGCGTCAGAGGGAACGGAAAAGTAAGTGAGAGAGAAATGACGTCAGCCCCACCGACCGCCATTAGCGCTGTTGGTTGTGGCCACGCCAAGAGGAAGCTAATTTCCTTTTGGGTCCGGGCCAGAAAACTCCCGCATCCGTCACAGTGCACTGTGGCCGTATGTGACCCTAACCTACAATTAAATCGTTTAAAATGCCATAAATTTCATTTCCTTGCTGCCGCTGGTAGTGCTGGGAGCACGCCAGAGCACACATACGCCTGGTTCATCGATACTTCTAACGGCCGCGCAACGGAAAGCACGGCGCAGCGCAGAATGCGACGAACCTTGTACGAAAGACTTCAATGACCGAAACGGGCAGGCGACGAACCTGCGAAACGAGCGAAACACACCCTAAGTGCACTGCGCAGAGCCTACGGCGGGAGGGAGTGAAAGGGAGAGAGAGAGAAAGAAAAAGAGAGAGAGAGAGAGAGAGCGAGAGAGAGAGAGAGTGGTCGAAGTCCACCCGGTTCCAATTATTTATTGCTAAACAGCTCCAAAAACAACTGCCTCCGCTCTCTCTCTCTCTCTCTCTCTCTCTCTCTCTCTCTCTCATTCTCCCTTTTGCTCTAGAATGCAAGCGAGTGCGCACGCCGCCTGGAATGCTTCGCCCAGTGCATCGTCGTCGTCGCCGTCGTGGTGATCAGCAGCAAAACGCATTTGCTATCGCATTTGCGGGTAGCCTGCAAGGAGCAAGGATCTGCCCTGTCAAAGGGAAGCGATCTAATGAACGCGAAAGAAATGTGCACCCCCACCCTTCCACCCTCCTGCCGAACGAAGACGGGATCGTGCAAAGATATTTATTAGTTTTCTCCCACGAGGGTCGGGCGCGCGCGCGCGCGACGCGCGTGAACAAAGTGCGCTTTGAAGAGAAGTTCGCGAGACGCAGCCCGAGATCGTTCGATCACCCGTTCGGTCTTATCTCTTTCATGGGGGGGGGGGGGATTTTTTTTGTTCGCAGTTTTTCGTTTGGTTTTTGTTTTCGTTTTCGTTTTCCTTCTCTCCGTTGTGTTCACCTTCCAGTCCAAGCGTCCTTCTTAACTTCTTCACTTTCGCGCGCACACACACCGTCGCCTTCATTATACCCCGACCGCGGTTGGGGGGGGGGGGGGGATGACGACGCGCGGGGTCGCGGGTGACGACAAGTGGCAAGACGCGCAGTACGCGTGGCACGCCGCTGTGGCGCGCGAGCGCCGAAAATTAAAACAACGCTCCCGAGGGGAGAATGAGGGGAGCGCAAATCGCACAAAATTGTGGAGATGAAGCCCCGATGTTCCGGGAAGGGAGAGCAGAGTGGTGGTAGCTGCTCTTCACTTCAACTTCCCACCGCCCCAAACCTCCGTCTTCCAAAAGGACCGACGGCGACGAAGCATAATTTCTCCGCAAAATAATTTCCAGTCACCTTCTTCCGCTTCGCCTCCCTCCACACTCACCAATCACCTCCTCTGGGTGGGTGGGTGGGGGGGGGGGGGGGAGGAATAAAAAATAAAACGAAGAAACGGAATCGCTTGGGATCGCCGCGAGCGAGCGATCGAGCGTCCGACAGGCCGCTCGCTCGTTTACCCCTACCCGTCGCATCCTCCGTGCACGCCCAGCGCCCAGAAGTTTTGACGATGAACCCTTATCATTATTGCTAATGTTATTATTATTATTATTATTATGAATATCGCAGGACCGTGGTCCACGATCCTTGCGTGCGCCGTAAATTGGAATTTGGGGCTCGGTAGCCGCGTGCGCACGACGCGTACGACCGGTGCCGGTGGGATGAGAGAGGAGGAACTGGTGGGGTGGGAGGAGTAGGTGAAGCGATAAAATGGTGCGCGTGCCCAGGACGGGACACATGGGGTATGGTGCGCGCAATCGATAAGATCGAATGGATGGAATCAAATCAACCCCTTTCCCTCATTTCACCTTCCCCAACCCCATCCCCACGTACTGTCCAGTGTTCTACTTCCCTTTTTTGCGTTATTGGCTACTTATTGCAATATTGGTCTTTCTCTCTTTCTCTCTCTCTCTCTCTCTCTCTCTCTCTCTCTCACTCTCTCTCTCTCTCTCCCTGCGCCATAGCGAGGAGTCATTGGACTCTCCCAGGACTCATTTCTAAATGAAAAAAATACTTTCCTCCACAAACTATAATACAAATCAAACACTAAAGAAAGATAATTAAAACTGGTTTAACCAGAGCGAGCACGCGAGCGCGCGCGCACGCGTGTGTGTGCGGCTAAAATCCTGCGAAACGAGAAATCACCCCCCCCCCCTCTCCACCCGCGATCCAACAAAATAAAAACTGCAATCCAATCAGCATAGCGATAACCAGAATGAATCAATCGCCTTTGCGCGCTCTCTCTCTCTTTTTCTCTCTCTGTGTTCTTCTTCGGAGTTTGGGGTACGCGATGGTACCTGGCACACACACACACACACACGGTAGAGCCAAGACTTCGAGTGATTAGAGGACGCTCGATAAGCAACAATGTCGGCGCGCCAGCGATCGAGGTCCCGATGAAATGCGCCCAGGGCGTCCGCGCTCCATAATCGTCCGCCCGGGAATTGCTGCAATCCAATCAACGGGTTGTTGTGACAACCGGCCGACAGTTCGTATTCGAAAGCAACAAACAAGAAGCAATCGGCGTGCTGAGGCGATCGGTGACGCGTTTTTTTAAGCGGTAAATTGATAAACAAAATTGAGCGTGTTGATGGGCCGCTTTAGGGAGTGAACCAGTTTGCGAGAAGAAGTATTTTTGTTTATAGCAGCGAGATAAATAGAGAGAGAGAGAGAGAGAGAGAGAGAGAGAGAGAGAGAAAGATAGGGCTTCCCAACATCTGGCTCCCTGTTTTTTTTTTTAAACGACAATCCCATAGACACCCGGTTTGAGGTCCTGGCTGGTTTCGCCAACAACAATCGCTGCCTCGCCACCTGGTCCCGGGTACGAAAGGGTGCCACGTCGCCTGCCACGTGCTAGATCTCCTCCCCCTTCCCCCTTCCACCTTCCTCCTTCCCCTGGAGCTAGCTGTCAGGCTAATAAGTCGCCCGGAAGTTATTGTGAATGTGTGTGGTGCGCACGCGCGCACACTTGATAGCGGATAGCGCCCAACTTCCGGCACACACGCGGTACAGCCTACTTCCGGCCTTTTGCGCACACGCTAACCCCGCTCGGCGAGATTCTGAGAGTCGAGACTCTCGCTGGTTCAATGCAAAAAAACAGAATTTGAGGGGAAGGTCACCCCGCGTGGTAATTCGGCACCCTCTCGGGGTGGAAGGGTTTCCGAGTGGTCCGAGTAGGAGGCATACATTAAGTCGCGGCGTTCCCCCGGGGGCTCGACAGTTCTTGACGCCATGACAACACGATCGCAACCACGATCGATCGGTACTGTGGGGTGGTGGAAAGGGAATGGCGCTTCTAGAAAGGGGGCGCTCCTGCAACCGCTTCTTCTAGAAAAGTCGGAATGCAGTGCAGCTCGGAGTGATCGGTATGTAGCGTACGCTCAGCGCAACAATCCTTCGATTCCTCTCTGTTTCTCCCTTTCTTTCTCTCTCTCTCTCACTCTCTCTCTCCGTGCCTGGCACTTTTATAAAACAGGGTTGCCAATTCTCAATCTTGCGATTTGTTTTTGCCAAAAACCCAAGCTTCTTCATCGTCAAGGCCAAGGACTTGCCAAGAACCCATCGGATCGGATCGGTTCGGATCGGATTGGACCGTTCCGCGGGGTCCCCGGGAGTCCTAGAATCCCCGGCCAACCATCATAACGGTTAGCCCATTGTTCTGACCCAAAAGGAATGAGAGAAAGACAGAGAGGGAGAGAGAGAGACGCATTCAAACGTTCAAACGAACGCATTTTCCCTTAGTCACCAGTGGCGAGTCCCTTTTCCTTTCTCCCTCCTTCTCCTTCTCCTCCTCCTCTTCCTTTCTTCTCTGTTCTACGTCCGTTAAATTGCTTTTTTCTCCCAATTTCCCATCTCCGATCCTTCTTGGTCGGGTCGCGTGTCCCTTCCGAAGCACGACGGCACGCTTATCCTCCCACGCGGGATCCCGGGGGGGGGGGGGGGGGATTGGTTGGAAGGTGAAGGGACGCATAGACTCGCACACCTTGACGAGCACGCATCCACCTGGCCGTGCCTGTTCGCTGACAAAGGGGGAGGACGCAGTGGGGGAGGGTAGAGGTCCGTTTTTGATTCGCTCGATAGCTGCTCGAGCTTTCTGCTCCTGCTTTGTTGGCGTCTATGACGGGATGTGGATGAGGAGATGAGCGGGAGCCCTAGGGTACTGTAGGCCCCTGCAGGAGACACTCAGGACCCGCGGGCACGGGGAGCATTCAAGATCCTTTTGAAAGAACGCTGCTGGATGGAGACAGGACGGAGTGTGATCCGTGCGCCCGCTGTATCGGTGGCTGGGAAGAGATTTGCAAGGAATGCTCCGTGTGTGAGTGTTTGTTAGTGAGCGTTGAGGGTCCGGAGTCCGGGGTTCCTGAGACAATTGCAGCGAAATCACGATGCTTCGACGGCACTATGGAGAGGGGTCGGCTTTATATACCACGAGGCAGGCAGGCAGGCAGGCCTTTAGGGCAACGCTACAAACGGAAACCCTCGCGTCTCGCTTGCATGTACATAGCGTGTACTGCGCGTTCCCCCTTTCCCGTTCGCTTCGTTCATCACCAACTGTTCCGGAACGCGAACGGAATGTTCCACCGGTCTCGGCGCACCTCACGTGGCGTGTGAATTCCTGCATCTGACAGCAGAAAGGTTCGTTATGCGTCCAGAGAGATCAGCGAGAGAGAGAGAGAGAGAGAGAGAGAGAGAGAGAGAGAGAGAGAGATGGGGTGCGCAGTAGCAGTGCGAATACATTAGATACGAACCCCGTTCCTGTGTAGGAACTGCTCCCAGGTTTAGGCACATCAACACTGTGCTGGATAGGAAATAAAAAAGGATTGCTGCATTCCTTCCACACAACTATTGTCGCCAGTAGCGTACACACTCACACACAAGAGCCGCGGCCAATGTGGATGATTGACAAAGAAAGCATAGATGCAGAATCTCGGGATGAATAAAGTTTGAAACAGTTAATATTTAGACCGTTAATATCTAGTCACTTTCGCACTCTGCTGATAGCGTTTTTTTTTTTTTTTTAGTTGGTATCTTACGGACGGAGCCGTATATATTGCTGATAGCGTTTTACTTGCAATAGTCTGTTCTTTTAGTGGTAAACATTTTGCCAGAATCAAACTAGACCTTCAACAGTTTTCGCCGATGGAACACGAAAGGCGAATAAAAAGTCTTTATACTCACTATGAAAACTCGATTTGACTGGAGAAAAATCGCCACAATTTCAAGCAAATACAATATTCAAACGTTACGGGGGGACTGTTACGTTAAATCGGGCATAATAAAACAGGCGAAGAAGCATAACACATGCCCAAGGATATCTAGGAGCGCTTTTGGCAAAAACCAGGAGGCAAATTAGGCTTCAGCAATCATAGAGGAAATACGATAGGATGGCAAGCGATCTGCAGTTGTGGCTTAAAAACGAAAGACGCAAAGTGGTTCATGAACAGTTGAATGTGTTGAAGCTAAGAAGTGGCTAAGAATGTCTTGAAAAGATAATTCTACCGTTTAATAAGGTCTCACAAAGGTTCCATTTCAGTTCTGACCCTACTTGGCAAGCTGCCATCACGGAGCACGGACCAAAAATCTGCTCTCCCTCAAATTGCCCTGATTCGTCGTACAATAGAATTAGATTGGGCTATTACGAAAACGAAAAACTGTACAAATATGGGAAAATTATTTTAAAAAAACCAACTGTAATGTACAAATGATAATCACCCCGCTACACAAGCACACGTTACTAGTTAGTACATGATCCTTTTTACCTTCCGTAGAGTAATGGACGAGGCGATCGCATGTGAGTGTATATTTGTTTGGTTTATTTAAAAATGCCCATTCCTATTCCACCGATCGCCGACCTTTCGGCACGTTATGACACAAACAGACAGACGCCATCTAGGGGGGTGGTTGTGATGGTAAAGAATAAATACTACGAATACTACGCGGGCGTTTAACCTTACGTGCCTTATGTATGTACAGTAAAAACATAACTACGCTCAACTGCAGCTGCAGGCTGTGTTGAAGGCCGTGTTTTTTTTTTTGGTTTGGGGTGGATGGAAAATGGGGTGGGTTGATCGAGGAAACGATCGGTCGGTCGGTCGCTCAGTCGAGTAGAGCAGGATTACATTGTTGCTGTTGCTGCTGCTGCTGCTGCCCGTGTTGTTGTTGTTGCTGTTGGTGCATTTGGTGCAGCTGGTGCTGGAGTGAGAGCTGCAGCTGCTGGTTCGCCTCAATCCAACTGAGGAAGGCCGGATCATCAGCGAGCTCCGTCTCGTCCTCGTCCAGCTCGGACTTGATCAGCATCAGCTCGTCGTACTGCTGCTGATCGAACCCACCACCACCACCACCAGCAGCTCCATCACCCAGGACGGACACAGACGTGGCCACATCGACCACTGGCGCCAGTTCCTGGGAATGCGGCGGTGGGAATGTCACCAGCGAACCACCGCGGGCAGCGGGCGGACTATCGAGGGCAAAGTTGCTCTGGGGCGAAAGGGCAACGGCGGACTCGACGCTCAGCAGATCGACCGTGCTCGACAGCGTCTCATCATCATCGGCACCCAGCTCATCATACTCCTCCTCATCCACCCCATCGTCGACATCGTATGCCCCCACATCCTCACCATCGTCGTCGCCATCGTCGTCATCGTCGTGGAGGAACCGCGGCGACCGGGCGGGTGTCCGGACGCCGGCACCACAACCAATCCCCATCCCCATCGCCACATCCTCACCGTACAGGCTCTCCGGGTCGAGGTAGTGGAAGGTGTTGGTGCCCGGAATGCGCATGTACTGGTGCCCGTTGATGATGGTGATCTGCGTCTGATCGAAACAGTGGCCAGTCGACTGGGGCAACCCGTTCCCGACCATCACCTTCCCCGGTTGATGGCGCTGTGGCGTTGCCACTGGTGGTGCCGTCGCCACTGATATCGTGGATGGCAACGATCTCGGTGCCCCGGCTCCGACATCGGCTCCGCTGCTGCTGCCGATGATGGTGCGCGGTTTGAGCGCGAGGAAGAAACCGGCCGGCGGTTGACTGTGGACCCCGTTGGTCGGTTCCGGTGGTGGCGTCGCCGGTAGCTGACTGTCTTGCGCCCCGGCAGACGCCACCATCCCGGTCGTCGTTGCCGTTGTGTCGGTGAGCGCCAGCAGGCGCTCAAGGCTCTTGATGTACTCGACCGCCATCCGGAGCGTCTCGACTTTGCTCAGCTTCTTGTGGGCCGCGGCAGTGCGGCCACTGCAGCCGCTGGACGCCGTGGCCGTGGCCGTGGCCGCGGTCGCGCCACCCTCGAACGCTTCCGCGATCTCGTCCGGGATACGCTGGCGGAGTGCAGCGAACCCATTGTTGACCTGCTGTACCCGGTTCCGTTCGCGAGCGTTCCGGCGCTCGACGGCCGACACAGTGGGGCCACTTTTCGACGGGTCGACCGGGTCGTTGGTGCGCCTGGTACGGTGTACCAGTTCCTTGCGCACCCCACCAACCGCACGTTCGCTGTACCCGGTTGATGATGCGAGAATGTTGACCGAACTGCTGACGTAGTTGCCGAGCGGCAGCTTTGCTCGCTTTAGGCCGGTTGGTGCCGCGGGCCGGAATTCTGGAGGCCCCGCGAGGTGCTGCTGCTGCTGTTGTTGATTCTCCTTCAGCTTCATGGTGCGCTTGAGCGGGTTGATCGAGGACAGGGCACGCACACTGATGGTAGCCGTACCGGACCCTGGAGTGACACCCAGCGAGGACATTCTGCACCCGCCCACTCACTAATGGCACTGTCTCTAGATTTCGATGATCGCACGCCGGGCTACTGGTCGTCTTCTACATCTAATGTAAAAAGTCACTTGGCACTTGTGCGTAACTGGAGTAAAGATTGGAGGTGGAGCGCTTGGCTGGCTAGCTGGCGAGCTGCGGATATGCTGTCAGTACCGTGGTTGACTTTGTTCTGCACTCCGGTTTGTGTGTCGCGTGCCAGCGTGCCGCGACTCCTTTCACGTCCTAGCGGAGCGTCCTACAGCTGTGCAGCTACTTCCCTCGTGTGTCGTGTGCAAGGATACCGTGTTCCCCTTGGTGAAACGACACGAATCAAACGAGAGAGAGAGAGAGAGAGAGAGAAGCGGAGCGAAGCGAAGATGAAAGGAGATCGAGCAGGGTATGCGCCGAGTATTGTTGCTGTCGAGATCAGCTGTCGGCTGGCCGGCTGCCCGAAAGCGCGCGCGCGCACACACCTTTTGCACCGCGCACCTTTGCTATCTACTTCTTTCTCTCTTTTTTTTTCTCTCCCTCTCTCTCTCTCTCTCACTGTTACGCACACACAGGGTCCCTGTTTGGCTGCTATATCCCTTTTAATGTAACGGATAATTACATTGCCGCACACATTCCCTATTTACTCGGACCCGTGCGTGTATGTGTGTGTCAACAATCCTGTTCCAGTCGCTCCCTTCACCGAGTTGCTCCTTGCTGGCAGGGTGACGGGATGCAAGCGCAATACCAATGGAGTCTATAGTGGCCCTTTCGGGGTTCGGTGGAAGTTCTTTCCAAAGCAGTGCCCAAAGGACCCTCCGGTGTGATCCAGGACCTCGTAGTCACCGTTTGCGCAGACGAGGGGAGAAGGTAGAGAAACGATGGGGAGTGTGAGAAAGAGAGAGAGGGAGAGCGAGAGGGCAAGAGAGATGGAGGGGAAAAATTGAATCGGAAATCGGAAAGGACAACACAACACGGCTAACCAGACCAACCAGGGGTGGTCCAGGGGGGGAAGGGAGGAAGTACGCCTCGTGACTGCGTCGAAAGGTAGCGGCTTATATGATTGCGATCAAGGCGCACAGCCCTCGAGCGACGAGCCACCGTCATAAGGGGGGGTGCTCGATTATTTTGTCGGTCGACATCCTTGATTGTCTAGGAGGTTTGGCATGTATGTTTGTGTGTGTGTGTATGGATATCTGTCCCTAACTGCCCTGCGCCACTCTGCGCCAAACCCATCGAGATCGAGCTCCACGCAGTTTGTAGTTCGGCGAAGAGATATGACGAGGAGTCATTGCGGTGCCGGCTCGTGGTGCATGCATGTGGCACCGCTGGTACATACAGGCCCTACTAAGGACACCTGGTGGATGACGAAGCACAGTCACAGTGCTGCTCACTAGTATTGCTACTGCTGCATGGGCAAAGTCACATTGAAAACCAAATAATCAAAGGACATTATGCAATAAGTTCACTCTGTTGCTTCATGAATAGGAAGTCTAAACTACATGATTTTTTATGTGACACATTTTTTGAACATTTTTCTTTGAATGCCAATCCTGTCAAGAACATTGTGTAAAAGTTTTGGACCAATCAAAGCAAAACTGACCAAGTAACAGATTTTTTAAAATCCGCGCTTCATACAAGGCTCCATGCAGCACGCTACTTTGAAGAGCGTTTCCCACAGCAAACGTTTTCAAAGTCGGTGGCCATCGTACCGTAAAAACTACTGCACCGATCGATTTGAAATTTTCAACACATAATCTGTACACTATTTGCCAGGTAGAACCATCGAGATTTTATGAAAATTGTTAATACTTTTTTTAAAACAAATCTTTAAAAATCGTGCTTTTAGGAAAAATGACAAAAAGCATCACTTTTTCAAATTCAAAAATCTGCCAAAAATTGAAAAATTGGAATATCAACAAAAACTCTCCGGGGCTACTTAACTTATGATCTTATACTTACTTATAATAACTTATAACTAACTACTTATAAACTTATAATCTTTCTAACGAGTATCGATTTCTATATTTCTGATAACCCATCACGCAGCTACGATGGGCGCCGTAAAAAGTATCTTTTCGAAGACACGACTGCCTAAATTTGATGCCATGAATGAAGTTTTTACTAAATTATCCCCAAAATAGAACTAAATATTCTTTAAAATTCGTAGTTTAATATGCCATTCATTTGAAAGAATAAAGTGGAATGGTTACGTCACCAAAAAATCGTAAAATGATCCTTGTTTTGGTAAGAAATTACCGAAGCCCCCCCTTAAATAAAACTAAACACGTACACGCTTGTAAAGAATCTTAGGAAATAGGTTAGCATTAGGTGTACAGTTTGTGATAAGGTGAAGTTAAAGATAAACAAATATAGCAGGTTTTTGTATTTTTTTTTCCTGCGGTCAAATCCAAACTCGCCAGGAAACTAGAGCTTTACAATGAAAGTCAGTCAGTTGAGCGTGCGCTTTCGTCTGTAAAGATTTCAAATGACCGAACGTATGTCCTTCGAACGACTCGGCGCAGATAGACATACTCGGTAGCTTCAACTGGACGTGGCATCGTGGGCTCCTGGTGTCCATGAACGCTCCGTACTTCTGACCGCGCAGTCGCACGCAGTTGCAGTAGCTCAGGCAAGTGCTGTCAAGTGCGTGTCCACGTTCACGTCCGGTCCCTCAGAACGAACTACCGGATCTGCCCAAAATATTTTGACCAAACAAGCAGTTCCCAGTTTCTGCTCCCATTCTGGCCTCCAACCGTCAACTACGTTCCGCGCTCCGGAACCCCCTGGTGCACGCAGATCGATTGCATCGTCGGCATCGTCCGACGTCGTCCGACATCTTAGCGTTTCAAGTGGACTGCACCTCCGCGCACCCGGAGCCCGGACAAGTGGCTACCCTATTGTTTGTCGCCGCCGCACATGTGTGTGCGTTCCTGGGGTCCGCGAAGAGGGTCCTTTTTGGGAAAGTCAAAGGCCTCTTGAGCGCGAGCACTGTCTTGAGCTAGCACTCAGAACCTTCGCTCCGCGGTAAAGTATCGAAGGCAGCAGCAGCAGCAAGAACCCATTATGATCCCTCCGTTAACGGAAGAACAATTGTTCTTCTTTTTCTCGGCTTCGCCTACTCACATGGAGTTGTAGCTCATTTCGTCGTGCGACCATCAACATCGTGCTGCTTGCGTCGAGCCGTTCGACGATTCCATGTGTGCGCCCGCGTCCCATTAACGCTTCCTCCTCCTCCTCCTCCTCCTCCTCCTCCTCCTCCTCCTCCTCCTCCGGCTGTGTATTGGTTCGTAGCTGAACCATCAAGTGATCCAGGCCGTGGCACTCCCGGCACGCACGCGATGCAATTATGAAAGACGCGCGACCGATACATACGCATACACATCCGCGCAGCAGGGGACATAAAACTACGCATACACGCGATGCGAAGCGAGAGAGAGAGAGAGAGAGAGTGCCCTCTTCCTGCCCTTGACAATCCATCAGCATCGTCCTGATCTAGCCCTGGGCCTAGGGTAAGGACATTCCGGGGCACCGAAGTGTTCGGATTGTGCGTCTTGGAATGGAGTGGTGAAGTGCGATCAGGACGCTTCGATTTTCAGGACACCGGCGCACTGCACCTGGTAGCAATCGCGAGAATCATGCTCGCACAGCAGAAGGCGCAGATGCAGACGATGGTGCCGCATCATCGGATTGCTCGATCGTACTCGTGCCTGAGCATTCCCAGCCTGCAGCAGAGAGTGCAGCAGCAGCAGATGCGATCCAGAAACAGAAATAGCTCGGCCGCTCGCCACGCGGCTAACCGCAACGCGAAAAAAAAGGGTTCAAGATCAGCGCATCAGTTCGCAACCGCAGACGCTCCCGACGGACGACGGCGACGCACGCCGACTCAGCCCATGCTCAGTCCGAATCTGATCCGATTGAGAACCCGAGGGCATCTGCCAGTCGCCGCCGCAAAACGAGCGCACGCGCGCGGGCAGCTCATAAAAATCGCAACGAAAAACAAAACGAAACCAAAAGGACATAAACGGAGGCACGCACGGACGCCGGTTTTATGCCGGTACGCCACGCCACGGCTCTTGCTCTCCCATATTCTGCTCCGTCTCATTCACATCTCCCTGACCTACTCCAACGGAACGTGATTCGGCATGGGGATCCAGTGCTGGCCAGTGCAGTGCCGGGCCCGGTACCGGAGAAATTCCAAATTTGGCTCCCACAGGACATTGGCATCGTTGGCGTCTGGGATGCACCCCCGGTCGCCGGTGTCAATCTCAGGCAAGTGGTGAGACTTTTTCCTATTTCATTTACTGGCCATTACAACCGAACGTGAGGAAACGTTACTGGCCGAATCAGACACGCGGCGTGACAGAGTATGAGAGCGTTCCGGAAAGCGAGTTGCGTATGCGTAAAACGTCGTAATAAACGTCGTAAGCTCATAAACAATCATCTGCAGTGTGCAGTAAATCGGAGAATTTAATTAGGTTTGTTTTCAATGCGACAAAGCGAGTGGAGCTCCCGACACGCAGTGTCCCTCAAAATCGACACTGAAGAAAGGGGTTAACGCGGGAAAACATTCCTGGCACAATTGGACACACACAGGGGCCTGTGAAAATGCTGCTCACGCTCATAAACAACCAAACCCACTGGTAGTAAATGATGGCATTCAATGCATGTACTTCATTTTATTTTATTACTTTAACTTTAAGTACGATCACTTCTAGCCAGCCACTAGGCCAAGAATCTATCTCGAGACGCCGCTCTCCATCTGCCGCACGCGATTCTGATCCTCTATCCTGCTCGGAGTTCGACAATTGCAGCAGCACACTGAAGATCATGCCTGGCAATGCGTGAACTTGGTTTTTAGTATCGATTAAAGCAAAGTTCCTCTAAGGCCGGAACTAACCAGTTCCAAACGTTGCATCCCAAGGTACGATACTGAAGAGGAGATGGCGAGAACCCATTTGGGAATGTTCACGGAGATTAGCGTTTAAGCTGGCTAGCGGTATGCACATGTTGCAACAGTTGCACTAAACGCCCTAATTAGGTTAGAAGTAGTTCAGCTCATTTTGGGCATATTTTAATTGGGCCTACTGCTGCCAGCCAGCGAACCTGCCTTTCTCATTAGTGCTAACCCGGAACAAATGTCACACAGTACACCATCTGCTGGTTTATTGTGTGATCTTAGAATTAAAGAGAGAGAGAGAGAGAGAGAGAGAGAGAGAGAGAAATTGTGGAGCATCGAATAAAATAGGAAGGCTTCTGCGGAAAAGGCTCGCTGCTGTCTGACGCATGCAAACCAGATCCACCCCGGGGTCTGTGCGAATGATTCGTTCGCCGAGCTGGAACACATCTGGTAAGCAGGTGAGAGAGTGAGAGAGAACGACCGCACACACGAATGATACAACGAAACGCTGATCGCCAATCGACACGTGACTCGCGTGAATCAAAATCTAATAAGAAAATTGTGTCACTCACGATGCAGAACCAGATGACGAAGCGCTGCGGTGCGGCACGGCGCCCAAACTCCTTGTACTGACGCATGCGAACGGAATGGAAAACCTGCCAACGACAGGAAGCTGCCCCCCCCCCCCCCTCGCAGTCGATCGCACATTTTGGCATCGGCACCACAACCACCGGCAACTCATCAGAATTGAAGTTTGCTTCTCTACATGGAAACGCGAGCTCGCGATCGCAACGCGAAACGCGTTCCAAACTCCTTGCCATGAACCATATGGCCATGGATCGTAACCGAATACCACGTCATTACCGCTGCTGGCTGGCTGAGGTTTTTTTTCGAATCGGGGCCAGAAACCGGGGCCAGCAGAGCGCGTACAGAGCTGCAGCGGCAGCCGTGGCCCATATGTGGCGTGGAAATTTGATGCCCGAAACCGGAATCTGGCCTGCCGGGGCTGCCAACTTGACGTTCCGAATGGAAAGTGAGAAAATGACGAAACCACACGTTCCAGTAAGGGTATTTTTTTGTGCTTGCTTCGTCTCTCTCTCTCTCTCTTTCTCTCTCTCTCTCTCTCTCCTCGGAGCCATCAGTGGCCGCAGCTTCTTCCTCAGACGCGGTCCGACCACATGTGTCCGAATCGGACGCATATGGCAGCAGCATCCAATGCGCCGAATGATCTATCGACCGCGCACCGCAATACGGGATGCGTGCGCACGAGTGTGTCACCGGCAAGTGCCTTCCCCGTGCACCGCACAACACGCACCACCTCCTCTCCATCGTTCTCTCTCACCCTCGTCGCTCGCGGTGCTCGCGACGCGACCTGCACCAAACGAAAACAAACGCTCGGCATCCGAGCGGTGCACATTTTCCATTTTCTCAGTTGGAGGAAATGGTTCGGAAAAAGGCACGCACAACGCCACGGGACGGGTTTGCCATAAATTTTCTCAGTTTTAATACCGCAATTCGTTTCGCACAGCAACAGCGCGGACTGGACACGATGGCGATGACGTGACGTGAACCGCAGACTGCGACAAATTGCCCTGTGATGGCCGCCGCTTCACGTCCTGCTCTGACGAAACACACACAGGCAGCTCTTTTTATTGATTTTCGCCAATTGTAGGCGGGCAGCATCTCATCATCAACGAGGTCGGTTCGTAGCGCACCGGACGGTCCCGAGTGTCCGGATCACGCTAACAAGGATCAAACTAGGTGTCCAGTTACAGCAGCACGAGCGACGACAACTTCCTCGAAACCCGGGCGCCACCGGGCACCGCATGCATTAGTAGGCGCGTCCTCGTTCCCGGAATGGCAGGCCCGAGGATTCCTCGAAGATTGTGCTGGTCAGCTGCTTGAGAGGGACTTCCACGTATAACGCGCCTGCGTCCGCTGGAATGGTGTCGTCGTCCGTCGGTGTCTCGTGTCGTTCCGGTCGTAGCGCACTTGCCAGCTAAAAATCAGGATCGCACAATAATGCACCCGACCAGACAGCTGCGTGGTGTGTGCGCGCGCGCGCGCGCCACGTTGACTCAGATTGCCGGCGATTTGGGCACTTGAACCAGCTTTGGTTCGCTGGTCTCCGTGGACCTTGGCAAAAGGAAGTCGGCCGCTGGCTACCCGGGGTCTCCCGGAAGCGATAAACCACCGGAGCTGTAACTCTAGACGATAATGTGTGCAAAAGAGAGAGAGAGAGAGAGAGAGAGAGAGAGAGAGAGAGAGAGAGAGAGAGAGAGAGAGGGCGCGCACGGACCAGGACCTTAGAACCGGAGGAGCGCTCGTCGGGTGTTTGGTTAGGAGCCGGCAACCATTACCACCACAGTAGCAGGCAACGGATGGCCTAGCAGTGGTGGTGCTAATGGTAGTTTCCGTACAAACTTCCTGCCACCGGCCCTCACGGAGCCATTTGATTCGGATTTTTCCGGTTTCCGGTGGATTCCAGGTCCTGCTCCTCAGCCTTGGAACCGGCACCGACACCGGCACACTCGGTGCACTCGGTCTCAACTCCGCATCGAAGGCGCTGGAAGGGAAGGCCCGCACAACCTGCAAACCACAAACAACCACTCTGTGGCCCTGGCCGTCTTAGCTTGGCGCCTTGACCCCTTTTTTTTTTGCTGCCGCTGGGCAGGGTCTGATCACTGAAAAAGGGAACGAGCGGGGCTTCTCCGTCCGAAGGATCGTTCTGCTAGCTAGCGACTGTGGTTTCCATGGTTATTTGATTCGTTTACTTACTTCCTTCCCAAATTACCGGAGAGAAAAAAAAAACTCCGCACACCCGTAACATGCAGCCAATCAATCACTCCTCCACCTAGTCCTTATTACCTGTTTCGTCTCTCCTCTTTCTCTCTCTCTCTCTCTCTCTCTCTCTCTCTCTCTTCGCCTTTTTTTTGTGTGTGGTGCTTGCATTACCAGAGCGCACCAGAGTCAACGTCCGAGGACCACGTTTCGCACGATCAAACACCCCTTCGGCTGCCGTTGTTGAAGGACCAAACAGGACATTCCGCGGCTCACCCCTGCTTCCGGTCGACTTATCGCTCGACGTGGTTTCCGGAAGTTAATGCACAGGAACGATGGTTGTGGGATTTTGTGAGGTCCTTTTTTGGGGGCCGGGAGAGGGGAGAGGGTCTCGCCAGCAAGTTACGGGATGGAGTGCAGAGATGGAAGCGCAGCCACAACGCGGAACGGACACCGTAAGAGCCGAGTCCAAATTCATCAGTTGGATCGTAATTTCGGCTTCTCTCTCCTTCTCTCTCTCTCTCTCTCTCTCTCTCTCTCTGTGCCTCTAAACGCCACCACCCCTGTAACAAAACGCCAATGGAGCAGAACGCACGATGGCCAACTCTTGGGGGCACCAAAAAGCGAAAACCCATCACCAGGCGAGTGCAGGTCGATTGTATCGGTAAAATACGATTATTGGTCACACAGGCTTCAAACCACGACCAGGTGTTGTAAAGATGAAATACTACTGTGACCAAAAAGTAAGGTGAAACGGTATTCAAATTGATCGCGTGGTCGGTTTTTTTTTGGTTTTTTTTTATTTCTGTAGGCTTATATGAGTAATAGATACTTTAAGTAGGTAGTAGGTTTTTTAGTAGGAAAACTGGAAAACCGATTTGATCAATAAATCGATTATAATAATTGACTTGAAAGAATAAAAAGAAAATAAGAACAAAAACTAAACAATATTTCGTCCTGCCTTAAACACTTCATTGATAACAAAAAAAACCCCCATCGTAAGACAGCGCAGCGAGTACATTCCTTGGTGCAACGGATTAGATTGAACAACCTAATCAATCGAACGCGCTCGCTCCTTCCTTATCAAAAACATGCATTTTATGGTTTAATTATACGCGAGACGCACCCGGCACACGTACTGGCCTTCAATGCGCGGCCTCGGGTGATCAAACCATGCTGGCTGCCCTGGGATGGACGGAGGAAGAGAGATCGAGGACAGCGAGGACAAATTTATGGCTAGCAATCCTGGGTGCACTGTGATGCGATCGATCGTACCGCTCAGATAGAAGTGTCACCCGGAAAAGAACGGCGGAGCACGTCAGCCGAATCGGATCGGATCCCTCGTCATGTCACACTGCCATGATGGGCCCCGGGCCCCGGAGACCCAATTGCACAACGAACGCGTTCCATCTCGCTGGGAGCGTAGTTTCCTCCCTTGCTTTTGGTCGCAGTTCCTGGAAAACGTAATACCCAAAAACCGCTCTAACGGCCACGGGACACCCGGGACCTCATTTCTTGCCCTAAGGATAGCACTCACAGGACACACATACACACAGGACGAGAGAACACCGGTTGCAGTCAAAGGCTCGTCGCGCGCGAGCTTGTCGATGTCCTTTTGCCCCGCAGTACGTGGCCCCCCGTACCCTTCATATGGAGTCGTCCTTTCGACGTCCTTTTTCTTTGACTTTGCGCTTCCTCTCTGCTCTCTTTGCCTTGCGACCATCATCATCTTTCACCCTCGCTCCGATGTCCGTCTCGATCGTCGATCTGCGTCCTGGCTCCTCATCGTCCTGCAGCGGTTGAGAAGGGAAGGACACTTCACCAACGCGCGCACCACTCACGCAAGGAGAAATCAAATGACAAAAATAAATATTAATATGATAGAAAGCCTGTACGTGTCCTTTTTTTTCTGTGTCCTTTTTTCGGGTTTCTATGTTCCCTTTCCCGGTTCTTCTTCTGCTGCTTCTTTCTTCCTCTGTATTTATGTTGCCTTCCACTGCTCCTAGACGCTACGCTCTCGGGCCTTTACGTACCACGCCTGCGAGCCGCAAAGCCTCGTAAATCTTGTCACCGAAAGGTCCCCGGAGCACCAGGATCAGAAGCTCCGCGGAGGCGATGGAACGGATCGGATAGGTCCGTCGTCAAGAGCCGGAGCAGTTATTGCCGAAGAGACTCGAGGCCGGAGACTCGAGCAAAATCCCGAACGGTACGGGAGGGGCACGCGGCCACCGGTGAAGCAGCCTGCAGCATGCCACGCGCTGCGTCCTCTTTACGCGATCTTTCGTTGCGCGGGACTTCCTTCCACCGCGACGGAATGGAGTTGTGATAGCAGACGAGCGCAATCGGGGACTGAATCTTGAGAAAAAGAGATTTGTTTCTGGGCTAGCGGCCAGCACTATCGAGCTCGATCTCGATCGCTCCCCCGGCCGATTCGGAGGTTATAAGTGCGGTCGGCACCGGAACGCGATCGATCATAAAAAAAACCGAGGGAATCCACGGGACGCGGCAATCCTTTCGGTCCTTCCTTGTCGTTGTGTCCGGGAAAGGATAACGAGATGCTGGTCCCGTCTCCCGCATCGTGCGGCGCTGCGGGCTGCGAATCGTTTTGCTTTCGAATGGTTGTGTTTTTGTAGATTGAGAAACGGGTCGAGCTTGCTCTGAATCAATTGCTTTGCTTTTTCTCTTTCCGTTCAGATGGTACAACAGGACATCACAGCACGTGCAGGCCGTGCTAAAGGGAGAGATATAAGGCGCATTTGAGAAGTTGCCGGCTGCAACGAACTCTTCAGCGGGCCACGACAGTTTTTCCAGTTTTGAAAAAGTTCGAGTTCCAGAAAAAGTCGACTGTACGGATAGGCTCACTACACTCCAGCGAACATAAAGGGGTAAAGGGTGATGGCGATTTATGAGATGCTCCCCCGTGATGTAATATTGCCGGCCTAGCTTCCGTTGCGCTACAGCGGACAGTGTACAGAAAGGAAAGGACTTCAAAGAGTCCTGGCTGCACCATCCAATCAGGCGATAGATGGAATTTAACCGGATTACAACCGGTTCGGGCTTCTGCTGCTGCTGACCAAACAAACTGCCCAGCAAACAAAAAAACAAACAAACAAACAATAACAGCCTTAGTGGATTATGAACGGCGTGGAGGGGGGGGGGGGAGAGGGGAGTGATGTAATTAAAGGACAAGAACAGGCATTGCATGAGCACAGGCATTGCTTGAGGACACTCTAATCGGTTTAACGTGCATTCTGTCCAATCCTGTAGCGGCTAAGCGGATACCATCCGGACAGACATCCAAGCCACCGTAATTCGGTCGTCAAAGGCTTAAGCAATCAGCAAATCGCTTACCTAAAACTCCGAACCCAAAACCCAATCCCAATCTTTCATACAGCTCATCCTCCTCCACCTCCTCCTACTGGACAACGCTAGGACGGACCACAACTCGTACCGCCTGATGAACCATCATCACAACAGAACAAAAACAAACCAAATGAAGAAGGGTAACACAGCAGAGAGTCGTCATCGTCGTGGTCGTCGTCGTTGGCCTCCCGCTACTTTCGATACCCATTCAAATCAGATGTCGGCAAGCGCGCGCGCGCACACGAGGGAGAGACGGGGCATTGTTGCACTTCACTAAACACATTACAACCGCAGCTTATCCGATTGTTGTGTAATTTCACGGCTGATCTCACTTGATGCGCACAACACCACACGGGCAATGAGGAGGATGTTGAGAAGGAGGAGAAGGAGGAGGAGAAAAGAGAAGTTGGAGTCTGTCTGCCACACAGACGATGACGACGGAAGAAAATTGGGGGTGGTAGCGCTCGGTGAGCTAATCCGCCAGACGTGTGCGTCCTCCGACGAATCGCTTTTCTCGACCACGGCAGGTTACACCGGGAACACCGGTATCCGTACGTGCCCCGTGACAATAGCGGCTTCACGACGCTCGCTGATCCGACACCGAACCACATCGAAACCATTGGACCAAATCCAAGGCCTCTTCCAACTTAAACTCCGGACCAACTCAGCTCTGTGGCTGCCGGAATTTGATCCCGAAAGCCGAAGAGAGAGAGAGAGAGAGAGAGAGAGAGAGAGAGAGAGAGAGAGAGAGAGAGCGAAGGAGAGTGCGTCACGTGCCAAAGACCTCAACAGAGCTTGCGTCTGGCCGTGGCGCTCCCGCCGCAACCACCAGGTGAGGTGGGCTGGATGATTCCGCACCATTCTAATGCTAATCCGAGGGAGGTCTCCCGTCGACGCCGCCGCCACCACCACCGCCGCCCTAGCACAAAAGTTTCGCCTTTCTTTGTCGTCTTGTTGGCGCGTGGTGACGTTCTGGCACTCCTGCTAGCCGAGGTTCTTTGCCTGTCTTTCCCTTCCTTCCCGTTCCAGC
>NC_064879.1:292500-350000 GCF_943734665.1 Anopheles aquasalis
AGAAAGAGAGAGAGAGAGAGAGAGAGAGAGAGACCTGAAGCACGGCAGGGGTGTCACCGCAGATATGATCTGGCTCAATCAGGCTCATCAACAGGCAGGCACACAACGAGAGTGAGACACACCCGCACTCCTTCCGCTCTCTCACTGACCCCGTGCTCGCTAATCATTATATCAACACACACACATGCAACCACTTCTTTCTCTTCGTTGCTTGCACACCCACGCGTACCTGTGCGTATCTGGAGCGATTGGCCCATCGGGACAAGCGATTGTGTCTCGTCTGCGCTTTGTGACGACGACCCCAAGACGGCTGGCTCCTGCTGAGGTCCTGCGGAGGTTCTGCGGAGGTCCCGGACCTCAGCAGCAGGAAGAAATTGATGGCCACGATACACGTGCACCCACGTGCGTCTTCGCTGGACGGTCGCCTGACTGGGGACCTCCAGGTAGGGCCCTCCAGGATTATGCAAATGTAACTCTCTGTCCTCTTATGCCCATCAACCTCCAGCATCGTTCAGCATATGTGTGTGTGTGTTTGTGTGAGTGTATGTGGAAAAAAGGACATCCGAGGCCATCCGAAGACAACCTCCCGTGGCTTTGTTTTGTCAACGTTGCGGGATAGAACCCAACACCCCGGGGGTGGAGGATCCCGGAACATCCCGTTTTCTTGTGACAATTAAAGTGAGACATCGACACGACGTCGTCGTCGTGTCACGCAGGTGTTGCAGACCGCAAGACCGACCTCAAGCGATCCTCAGGACCTCTGGATCTTTCGCCCCGATCGCCATCGCACAGATATTTGAAGCTGATTGTAATTGTTGTCCGGTTCGTCCGGTCCGTGTGGTCCTGGAGTACTGGGCGCGTGGACCACGGTGGTCTACGAGAGGTGTTCCGCCGCAGGTGATCTCTCGATCTCGATGATCATGTTTTCTTTTTTTTTTGCGATCCATTTGCGAACGGATGGATCTGATCGGAGGGTGAACCTTCCTCGAAAAGGCACACCCCGTGGCGCTGATGTGCCATGTCTTTGGCATGGTTAGGAGACTGCCAGCAGAACCGTTAATGGCTCTGGGACTGGTCTGGTGTGAAGAAGTGGCGCGCGCGCCCACTAACACAATCCTCGTCGCCCGTGTCCACCGTATAAAGTCGGTCAAGAAGGGAATTCGTATCGAAGCAAACAGCAACAAGGGTCGCGCGCCCTACAGCCGGGCAAATATTGGTTTGTAGCTAGCACACGTTCGCGGGGTGGACAGCACGGGGGCGTACGCGGATTGGTGGCGAAGAAGGTGGTGGTGGAAACGCGCGATAACACGAGGGCCACGGCTGTTTGACACGCGTCGGAAGTAGCCGCTTATCAGTTTCCTTCTCTGATTTATCGTCACCCTAGAGCGCGTGGGTATCAATCGAACCAATTCTTCTCCGATGCGCGTCTTCTAGCGCCTCATCACCGCCGGATCCCGCCCGGGGGTCCCGATAAACCGTTACCCTGTGTTGGAGCTTTTGGGCAAACAGTGACGGCTAGCAAGGTACGCAGCATAGCGAGAACCACGGAAGTTTCACTTCCCTACAATGTCGCTAGTTCCGGCGTTCCTTCCCCACGTGAGAGGGAGGGTGGGTGGGCATGGGGGAAACATTCTTGGAGTTGAAACTGTCCGCTCGAAGCCACCTTTGCTGCGTTTAGAGGGGAGGGCGGCATTGAGCATTTAATTTGTTTAAACATAATTATTTTGCGTACATTTCTACACATTTTTTCCCATGTCAAGCCTTTCAGGAATATTTAATAAAATGTTGGGATCAATCGAAGCAAAACTCACCAAGTTAGAGATTTTTTTAAATCCGCGTTTCATACAAGGCTCCATGGCTTGCGCGTTTCTAACGTTTTCAATGTCGGAACCCAATCGTACGGTAAAAACTACTGGACCGATCGATTCGAAATTTTTAACACATAATCTGTACACTCTTTGCTAGGTAGCCCCGTCGAGATTTTGTGAAAATTGTTGATACTTTTTTTTAAACAAATCTTGTTTTTAGGCAAAATGACAAAAAGCATCACTTTATCAACTTAAACAATCTGTCGAAAATCGAAAAATAGGAAATTCAGCAAAAACTCGACGAGGCTACCTGGATAAACTTATAATCTTTCGAACGAGTATCGATTTCTATTTTTCTGATGACCCATCACGTGGCTACGATGTGCACCGGGAAAAAACTATATAAGCTACATTGGATGCCATGTGTGTAGTTTTTTATTTAACAAATCATCTATAAAAAGTACATCCAAATATTGCAGAAAAATTGTTATTTAATGTGACAATAAGGTAAAAGCAAATAATTGGAATGGTTTCTTCACAAACAATCTTCAAACATGAGCCTTTTTTTACTAGTATTAACCCCGAGCCAGCCCTGAAATAATACGGATAATGTTCCGGATTCGTTTGTTGGTCCGAGGTCCAGCCGGAAAAAACCTACGGTTCCGTAGGCTCACAAGGTCCAGTTTTTTGCTGTTGTTCTGCTGGTCACTGGTGTCCAAGGCGGTTGGTAGTGGGGTTGCAGCACCACCACAAAGTACGTAATCGCTTCCGGTTTCCTTCGACCTGTTCGGTCTGCAATGTCCAACTTCCGTCTTAATTGTGTTGCGCAGAAGAAGACGCAGAACAGCGAGAGAGAGAGAGAGAGAGAGAGAGAGAGAGAGAGAAAGAGAAAGAGAGAAATGTGTGGCATTGCACTGGTTCTGTGGAATTTGCAGCAGCAGCAGCAGCAGCAGCAGCAGCAGCAAAACAAATGCGGAAGCCTAAATCCTGATCCCGATCCTGCTGCTTCGCCCCTCCAATGTGCCAACTATCTTGAACTGGATCGCGCGTGCTTGAATAGAGCGAAAGGAGCGGAGCATGGATTGCACACCACATCCTGTCCACACGCATGCATGCACACGCACATACACAGATCCTTAGGCACATCCGCCTTCCGGCGAGCTGCAATGATCCTGACGAATGAGAGACCACGGTGGCTACTGCCACTGACGCGCTTCCTGTTCGCCGGAACCCAGGAAGTACGCCCAGACAGAGACACATACAGACACACACATACCGGCATTCGAAGTGCGCGCGCGCGCGCGCGCTCGAAATCCTGTTGCCTATATGGTCAATGGCGAGTCCCTTTGTGGGACGGCTCAAGTTCAAGGACAAAGGGACGAGCGCACCGTCGTGAATCGATCTTCGTCTCCAGGGGATAGGATTTCGGGACTCCGGTCGCTAGGAATGGGCACACACACGCTCACACGAGAGCGTGCACGCTGCTTCCCTATCCCACTAAGATTCGGTGTGCGTATGGTGCTGGGCGACTTCGCTTTCGCCCGAGCTCCTTGACGGCGACGACTGGAGGAGGACTGCAGGAAGCCAGGATTCCCAGTCGCCTGCGAGGAAACACGCATTTCAAAGCCAAAGCCTTCTCTTGCTCTTTCTCGTCCTCCTTCACCTCCCCGCCCCCTCCCCCCATCCTCTACTTTATTGTCTTGCTGCTCGTGTACACCACCGCATCCCTAAGAGCCTTTCCCGCTCCGAAACAGCTTCCTGCACAAACACAGTCGCTCGTTTCGCTTTGTTTGTGCATCATGGCACCGTACAGGCACGGCACGCCCGGCGGGGAAGGACGTTTGGCTAGGATGCATTCAACGTCGGACGATTCGGTCTCGATTCGATTCATTCTGCTTCTGGACCT
The DNA here is from genome assembly GCF_943734665.1 of Anopheles aquasalis. Classification (NCBI taxonomy): domain Eukaryota; kingdom Metazoa; phylum Arthropoda; class Insecta; order Diptera; family Culicidae; genus Anopheles; species Anopheles aquasalis. The sequence goes on from NC_064879.1 coordinate 296,215, forward strand.
TCGGTTTCGTCTCAGGGATTCCTGGTGGAGAATTGGACTCGCGCGAGGGGTCCCCTTCCTCCGCTCGCTCGGCTCTTCCCTCGGCTGCCAGGGGTTTCGCTTCGATGTGACGGTGCCACCGGGGGTCGGTCTCGTCTTGTGACGTCCCTGCCTCGTCCCTTTTCCCCCTTCAGTACTCGCTGCTCCAATCCTGATCGGTTGAGGTGCGGCCCGGCCATGCGATCGATATATCCCTTGGCAAAACAGGTACAATAGCAATCGCTCTTTACCAACGACCTTACCGATCCTGACCTTCAGCCACTGGCTGGCTGACTGACTGACTGAGCAGACTAGGAACCTTCCTTTCACCGGTTGCTAGGATTCGGGGATTTTTCTTTTCCCATCCGTTTCGTTTGCGTTTCATTTTCGGATTCTCGCCCACATAGACACACATACGCAGGACACAGGGATACGATTCATTTACTGAAATTCTGATTTTTATACTTCAGTGATAGTGCACGTTCCACGATTGACGGCTTCAAACAGTGTTTATCATACAAATATATATATATATCGAAGAACGTTCAAGAATAAAACGATTAATGTCTCTCTTTCTCTCCTCCTTCCCTCTCTCTCTCTCTCTCTAAGCATTCCATAATTCACTTGTTGGCATACTTGGTTTCCTATTCAAGACAAACGATAAACGGGAGATAACTTCAACTTAAGTACTTAACAGTTAAACGATTTTGCGGAAGTAGAAAGCTCCGCTCCGCTTCCTCCTAACCGTTCCCTTCTCCCTCAGCCTCCCTCTGTCTCTTCCAATGGTTCACTGGTCATAACATGTTGGCAGTTGGCAAACGCTCGGATCCCGGGTGCGGGCCCGCCCAGGTTTTGTAAACCCATGAGGTTCGCCAACCAACCTGATTAAAGGCACATTCTATTCATGGAAGCTGCGTGGTGGGGGTGGAGGGAGAGGGAGGGTCTCGGGGTGCAGGGTGAATGGCCACTAATACTATTACGCTTAGAGAGCTAGGCAAAATACTACAAACAAACAAAGGCCACCCAGAAGGGAAATGCGGAGGGGGGGCTGATAAATTTTTGAAATAAATTTCAAAACTATAACGGTCAACTGGCAAACCGTGGCTGCCCTGCTAAGACGCTAAGAAGGCACTTCGCTGGCTCGCTCACTTCCTTATTCTCTCCCTTGTTCTCTCTCATCTTGCACCTCCCTTCCATGCGGTCCGCGTTCGTGCGATAAGGGGGAAGCGATAACACGTTTCGTGTTTCACTTTCCCCCGCCCCATCGCGGCTACTCTCGCTCTCTCTTTCTCTTTCTTTCTCTGTGTGTATCTCACCCCTTAGCCTAGCACACACCTAGTCCTAGTCCTTACCCTTAACCGTAATTCTTAAGGCCTACGGTAGTTAGTAAGATTGTGGCCGAGTTACTACATCCCCGCGGTATCTTCACCGGCCTCCTGGGTAGCTCCAAGAATGCTCCACCCACCCACCGTGCATCTCGAACGCAGCGGTTCTGCGTAACTTCACTTGACTAGATCATTGGGTCACCCTGGCCATACCACACCTGCCACTGGGGAGCATCTGATGCATCTGGGCAGTTACTGTGAAGAAGAAAAGAAAAAGGGAGCGAAAGAGAGAGAGAGAGAGAGAGAGAGAGAGAGAGAGAGAGAGAGGAACAGATTAGTTTCGAACAAAAGAAGTGAGCAAGTGAGAAAACGCCCTCGAGATCAGAGGCAGCAGGACATTTGCGTGTGAGTGGACCTCCGTGACCTTACCTGATGGTTACTGTTGCTGCCACCAGGAGATGGCATCGAGCAGCTCCTCATCGTCCGGGTTCTGCGGGCTCAGCTCCTCGTCGTATGGTGAATCGTCGTACGCGAGCTCCGTCTTGAACTGCTGGTGCTGATGCTGCAGCGTCTGGTGATGAGCCTGTTGGTGCTGAAGGTGCGCCGCATGTTGGTGCGGTTGAGCGGCCAGGATGTAGTTGTTGTTGTCGGTGGCGGACTGGGAGGGCAGGATGGTCGTGGTGGGACCACCATCATGCACAATCGTTGCTGGATGGCCAGCAACGGACGTAAGATGCAGCTGCTGCTGCTGCTGCTGTTGGTGATGATGATGATGATGATGCTGGCTGCTCTGGTGGTGGTGGTGGTGATGATGGTTACTGTGGTGGTAGGACTGGGCGGACTGACCGATACCGCCGATACCGTGATCGGAACCGTACGACGGTGTTGGCGAGTTGAGCGGATCGACGTACATATCGTACGGTTCGTGCTTGAAGCTGCCACTGATCTGGGTGAAGCAACCGTGCGGGGTGACGCTGTCACCACCGTGCGACGAACCGTCGGACATGTGCGACGGTGCCGGGGAGGACGCGATCGACGGTTCCGACATCGTACCGTAGTAGGTGGAACCGGACGACGCCGAGCAGACCGAACTGTTCGAGAGCTGCTGCTGCGAGAGTTGATTGCTGTTGATTGTGGTGGTGGTGGTGGTGGCGGTGGTGGTCGCAGATGCCGCTGCCGTCGATGATGCCGTTGTGCTGCTGGTCACCGTGCTGCTGCTGGTCGCGGGTTGTTGCTGCTTCTGCTTGGTAGTACCGCTGGGTGCCACTGTCAGGCCCATCTCACCGACGTTCGTCTCGTCCAGCATGCGCTTCAGGCTGCGGATGTACTGGACCGCCAGCCGGAGCGTGTCGACCTTGCTGAGCTTCTTGTTGGCACCCCGTGTCCCATTGCTCAGCGCCGTTACCACGGTTGAGGGGATGTGCTGGCGCAGGTTGGCGAACCCATTGTTTACCTGCTTGACGCGGTTGCGTTCGCGGGCATTCCGCCGCTGCACCGAGGCTGATTGTTGAGGGGTCGCGTACGGTAAACCACAGTACGCGTACTTCTTGCCGACCGTCGACACCGGACCCACCTTCGACCGGTGCTCGGCCAGCACCGACGACGACGACGACGACGACGACGACGACAGGGACTTGGCGGACATCGACATCGAGGCGAGCAGGCTGCTGCTGGTGCTGCTGCTGGTGCTGGTTGCTGCTGTCGTCGTGCCGGTACCCGTTCCGGTGGCTGGTGCGAGCGGCCGCTTGCCAAGGATCGACGTGCTCGAACCGATGATGTTGCTCTGCGTACCGCCGTTCACTGCCAGGGTGGCCAGTGGTTTCGACGACGGCAGCAGCAGCCCACCGCAACCGAGCCCGACCGCCCCAACCGGTAGCAGTGTGTGCAGACCCTGACCGAGCGCAATACTACGCGCTACCGTCTCCATTTTTCGAGGGCTTTCGAGTCGTTCGAGTACGGATCGTAGCAGAAGGGGAATGCAGCAAACCGAAAGACTCAGGGATTCAGGTTCGATTGATTGTGTTTGTTGAGAAGACTCGTCAGGCTTCAGCCACGCATTGATTGATTCACAGGCACACACAGGCACACGCAAAAAAGAACAACAAAAAGTGTCACAAAAGTCACTTCACTTCTCCGGAGTGATGATTTTTTCCCAGGAAGAAAACAAAAAACACACGACGGCGATGATCCTCGAGATCGATCGAGATCCTCGACGACTGCTGCTGCTGGTCCTGGTTAGTGTTCCGATCCGCGCCGGTCGGTCGTTGCCGAAGGAATGATTCGTTTGTTTACACCGGAGCACGCACGAAGGTCCGGAAGAGTAGCAGAATCGCCCTCACTCACCCTGGCTCTCTCTCTCTCTCTCTCTTTCTCTCTTGCACAATCAGGCAGGCTGTCCTTCACCCACACACACACTGTCGACACGCACCGAACGCAACACGCAGAAAGGAGCTTCACGATCTACGCTCGAAAAGAAAAAAGGTCGGCGACGGCTGCTCGAAAAATCCTCGCCAGAAGAAGAAGAGGATTGAATGGCTGGAAGGGAGAGGGTGCGTACAGCTCGGAAGTTGGCTCCGAAATGGACCGGTGTCGGTTGTTGATCGTACGTTTTGTACGCAGCAGCAGATCGTTTCGGTGCTGTGGATTCGGGATCGGGATGTCCTTTTCGCCGTGGAAGCCGAGCGTGAATCGGTTGCTGGGTGTGTGTCCGTGTGTAGAAGAATGAACGAGGATCAACGATCCGCGCGATCGTGCGCCCAGAGCAGGAGAGGATGAAGGAGAGAAGTGAAGAGTAGAATGAGAGGGAGAGAGAGAGAGAGAACGAGAGAGAATGGAAGCTGAAGGACGAGGGAGGGAAAAAGGATCGTTCGTAGAGCTGTGTGTCTGATGCTGCTGGAGTGATCAATGCATGGGCAAGCCAAACAAGAGAGACAGAAAGAGAGAGAGAGAAAAATGAAAAAAAGCCGAATGAAGCCGAATGGTGATGCGTACGCGTGTCGAGCGTGTGGCTCACCGTTCGGGTAGGATTTTGAGCATCGAGCCACCAGCCACCACCCGCCACCCGCTCCACAATACTCCAGAACGAACGACAGATAAAGAGGGAAACAGGAAGCGAACCGAGCGAGCGAACGAGAGCAAGATGCGTGGCCCCGAAAACGAAACGCTGATCGCGGTCGCGTGCCAGTGGCCGCTTCGGTTCCTGATCGGCTCTCGTGGCGCGCGAACGTTCGTCGTTTCTCGCAGGCTCGCGCGCGCCTGCGTACGCAGGATGCGCGGCGGACACCGCGGGTGGCGGCTGGTGGCGTGCACCACCGCAGCCATCACCTGCGCCGACGACAACCCGCCAGAAAATCACTCCTGAAACACGCCGCATCGAAATTTCGCATCGATCGGCCGCGGCAGATGCGCGAGCATGTCGACACCGACCTCAGGCAGGCGAGCACACAAGCACACACATGCGCGTACGCGTAGTAAATACGCGTTCGCTCGCTCGCTCGCTCTCAGGCAATCAATTTTCGATCATGATCCCGATTTTCGATACTGCTAGCGAGTGGATTCGTTCGGAGAAGTCGGTAGCCGTCGGTGCAGAATGTTGGTCAAGAAAATTGTCAACAGTTCCGCTCACACAGCGCACGTACGCGGTGCGGCGGGTGCTGCGCGCAAACACCCAAAGCGGGGCGACGGAGGAACGGAGGGCCGCCAAAGAAATCACCGAAAACGGCCGAAAAACGATCCGCCGAACAAAAGAAAGAAAAAAAAACGGCAAAGCGACGAACGAAACGAAACGAAGCAAAGAAGAGCCCGCAAATGTACACGCTGCCACGCCTGCACTGCCACTCCGGCCAGCCAGCCAGCCAGCCAGCCAGCCAGCCAGCCAGCCAGCCATCCAGCCAGCCAGCCAGCCTCCAGGCTCAATTGTGTGTGGCGGTGGAACGCGGCGGCTAACTACGGCACTGACGCGGCAGCCAATCGCTCCGTCGCGGGTAGCCAGCAGCATCCTTGGTAGTGGAGCGATTACCGCAGCGCAAAAACCGCCGGTTGCTGGTTGCCGATGACCGGGTGCTGCTGCAGACGATTATGTCGCCTTTTTGGTCCAGCAAACCGGACAGCGCGTCGAACACAAAAACAAATTACGATTGCCCAGCTAAGCAACGGCATGGATTTTGGGTTTTTTTTTTCTTCTGTAGATTGGCGCCCTCGAATCTCAACAGAGCAGCGCCAATCAAAACAGTACCCGTTCCGTTCTGTTCCGTTCCGTTGTTGGGGCCCCGGGTGCGCAATTTTGTTTGGATAGCGCACCGCACTGCGCACTGGTTCGTGCCGGGTCGTCCCGACTTTTCCATTCAACCGAAACGTTTCTGCTTGCCCATCTGCGGCGCAGGATCGGGAACGGGGATCATCAGGAAGGTGGTGTGCCCACCACCAGCTTTTCAAACCGAACCTACCAGGTGCTGGCTGCGATCCGGTGTTCCCTGCTCTTCCTTCTCTTCCATTTGTTTTTCCCCCCTCCCTGCGAACGGAGGACGAAACGAAAGGACCGCCGAGGAGGAAAAGGACTGCCGTGTCGGGCGCTGGAATCCTGATCGACACTCTCGTTGTGCGTTTTAATGTGAAGGGGGGGGTGTATATGTGTGCACTTTTCTTCAGTTTCTTGCCATGGATCTCTCTCTCTCTTACACACACACACACACACACTCACTATGTAGCTTTCTGCTCTTGCCCTTGTTAGGAAAGCCCCCAACGAGCGGGCGAACGTTGCCGAGCGTAATGTGATGATGGTGCCAGATGATAAGAGGCAGATAGCTGGCTGCTCGGGCGCGCATCATAAAACCGCACCCGCCACCCCCTCTTCCTTCTTCCCGAATCAACGACTTTGTTAAAAAACACGATTCATCCCCCCCCCTTCTTTTCCCTGGTTTGCGACATACATGTTTATGCAAACGCTATCCTCTTCGTTCCTCGCGCATCGACCGTTGCGCCCCCTGATAGGTGTCCGATCTTGATCGATTGGATAGCTCTCGGGTAACAGTAACCTCACCTCTCCCGCTCTCACCTTGGTCTCCTTGGATAACCACATTTATTAGACCGCGAGACGTCCGTATGGGGAGTAGAACAGGGTGTACCATTAAAAAAAAAAGAATGTTTTCATTGCTCTGTTTTGAATTATTTTTTCAACACCAGTATGGCATTATGGGGTATTGGTGTATCCGTGAGACTCATATCTATCAAATAATGTAAGCAAAATAGTCGTGTAATAAATGTCTCTTAAGAAAAATGTACTCAAAGGCGACAGTGGGGAGTTTGCTTTGCGAGCAAGAAAAATTTCATAGAAATAACAGCGGTTCTCGGATGTAATCTTGCCATTGTTTACAGGATTAAACGGTTTATTCATGAAGGACTAAGGCCTAGGAAATACGGTAGTGGTCGGAAACGATCTGAGCGCACTGAAAAAGTGGTAAGATCGGTGAGAGCAAAAGTTAGCGCAATTCAGTGCGATCCACACGAATGCTTGCAAAAGGGGCGAATATCTCAAGATCCTCCATGCATCGGTTGGCCAAATAGGACCTAAAAGCAACTTCTAGAGCTAGGGTGAAGCGTAAGTTAATAGTTGGAAAGCTGAGCTCGACTTGGTCGATGTTCAAAGTGTGAAAATGCACCAAATGCCGCCGTGCGGCGTGTTCAGCTGCAAGCCATTAAACGGAGCGAAACCGTTGAGCCATCGCTTGATTCCGGGAAGGGTGACATCCGTTAGGAATGCACATGTGCTTCGCACAAAACATTCCAAGGACATGCGAGAGTGGGCGCGAGTGTGAAGGCGCGTGTATGCGGGCGAGCGCGCGCGCGCGCGCGACACACCACACCACACGCCAACGATCTTTACCACCAGAAGGAAGGGCCAGATGCTCTTTCGCTGTGCTCCTTCGTCCGCCTCCAGGCCAAGGACTCGTCTCAAATTCCGTTATTCGATCGCGATGCAAGCGTGAAACGTGAACTCTGTTCCCGGGACACCCCCGTTGCACGGAGCCGAGAATGACTTTTTCTCGTTTCAGTATCGGTTTGCTACATTCCACGACGAAAGTGTGCGCACCGTGGTACTTCCGGTGGCTCTAGCTAGTCCGATACGCGCTGATACCGAGACCACCATCGACGATGTCCGCGCCATCGTCGCGCTTCGTCTCTAGAAGCAGCAGTCTCGATGGTTATGTTGTGCAGATGTGCAGGAGAGACGTTCGGGAGCCCTCAGCTTGCTGTTCCGATTATCTCGGAACGATCGATATTTGCGATCGCTCCTGCACGCACACACTTGCATCACACATTGCACATTGCGTTGGCCTCCGAAGGATCCGCAAGAGATCCATGAACCTGAGACGCGATCCTGAGACACGGTTCCCCGGTGGTAAGGTTGTCTACCTGGCGAAACAATGGCGCAACAGACAGGCTGCTTTCATAGGTCAGGTCATAGGATACGGCCGAGCTCCCTCGAACGACGACGATGACAATAGCCCGGCACAATAGTGCCTCGAGGCCCCCCGAGCAACTCGAGGCGAACGCACTTGGCGCACTCGTGCGCAAATCGAACGAAAACACTGACGCAATGCGAAACCTTCGCAAACGAGCGCTCGAGCAGAGTTCGGGTTTCTTGCGTGCGGCACACCAGGGAGGATTAGGCGAGCCCAGGACTCCTTGGTGTAGGTTTTTTTTGGCAGAATCTTTTCAGCCTTCTCCTCATCTCGCTATAGGTCTTGCCGAGGACCAAAGCAAACAACAACGAGAAACGAGAAGGTCCTTGCAGATCGGAGTTGACCATTGACGGCATTCGCATCATTCGTTTGGAGAGCATCTCATATGTAATATTTCCAGGAGTTCCTGATTATTTAGCTCATCTCAGCCAGCTAGCTTGTGAAGTGACAGCGGCTCGAACAAGCTTTCGGAGGAGCTGAAAGTCGAATCAACTTCATCGCAGAGTAGTAAAACGACCAGCAGGGGCGTAAGAGTGAGTTCCGCCACGCCACCTCAGCTTGCTATGCATGAACAATAAACGAACAATATGTCGCTAGCAACAGCAAATAATTAATCATGTGGTAATAGGCACCAAATGAACTACAAAATGGAGTTTCAAAATGCTTAGCTAATGCTTCAGGAGGAGAGTGTTCGTGTAGAGCGCACATAAAATGCTGGAGAAAACTGCGTGCTACAAAACCGAACGAATCGTAGGACAGGTAACATCCGAGCTTTACGTGCTTTGCTCCCAGGCAGCATTCATCAAACCAAAGAAAACCAAGCAATACGATGAAGAATCGAATCGAATCGAATCGAAGGGACAAACGCATATCCGTATGGAACGCGAGGGACCACGAAACATGATCCGGGCATACGCTTTCGCGGTGTTCGATTTGTTCGGTGTGTTGCCAAAAAATACCAAAATGCCAAAAAGGAGCAAAAAGGAAAAGGGGTAGGGGAAAAAAAGGCAAACAACGAAACATCATCGCAGGTGAGGGAAGTGCAGACCCTGTCCCGTTCTACCCATTCCCCGGAAGCAGCACCCTTTTTTTTGGTGCAAGGGAGGACAAACGTACCGATGAAAACGGGGCATGAGGACGATCGATAGTGTGCGGTGAAGTGCGTATGCGGCTCGCCTAAAACGCCTTTGTCCATCAGCCAAACAATGCGCGTATCGATCGCGATCGCGAAAGGATCGCAGATCGACCAACCCAAACCCAAACCCTGGTTGCCTAGGGGCTGTCGGAGTTTAGGGCCCGAAAAGGATTTGACAAAGGTGACATACTGGTGCGCTACACAGCACACACACGCGCACACACAGTGGGCGACAGAAGCGCACGATCGATTGACATCTGGCATCGGACTGACACCTGCCGCCGTTCCGCACAAAACGATCGTCACTGTCGTTGCGCCGGATGCGCGGCCACCTTTCGTTCGCGCACGGTGCAAACGCGACGATCCACCACAACAATCGCGCACGGTGCGTTATGGGTTTGCACCCACCCTGTGCACCACATTAGCGCTCAGCGTCCGGTCGTCGCGTCCCATTACCATATCGTCTGCTCACCCTCTCTCCGTGGAGTCAGCGACAGGAAGGAGGAGGACGATGCGCTCGACTTTAGGATGAGTGCAATTAAATATGCAAAAATGGCGCAGGCGCGCGCGCGCTAGCGCTGCAGTCGCCTAGCCGGAACCAACGGCACGAGCAGTAGCTTATCTTTCTATGTCTAACACCGGCTTTGGCACAGTTTGACGAGGATACTGGCCTCGCCATTTTCAAAATGGAATGTTTGATTTAATAAAACGAAGGAACGAACAATCCGGGGCCGGGTGGTGCCGTATATGGTGGCGGCATTTTTTGAAGGTTGTTATGTTCCGCCATCGATTTGGTCGTCTTCGTCGTCGTCGTCGTCGTCGTCGTCGTCGTATAGCGCTTCTGTCTCATTTGATTTCTTGATTGGCAGCACACACGCAGGCACGCACGCACTCTGACAGCGTGCGCGAGGAAGTCGTTCAACGGGTGAAACGAAACGGCTACATTTCACCCGCCGCGGGATCCTTCGCTACGCCTTTTTTGTTTTTTTTTTGGTTGGTTAGGTGTCTGCTGAGGTTCCCATAAATCATCTTCCCGTCTCGGCTCTACGGATTCGTTCACTGCGTCCGATTAGAGGGAGAAAGCCAAGGGGTTGCGTGGAGAAGTAGCAGTGAGAGAAGCGCCTGCCGCGGCGGCGACGGCGGCGACTCCTGTAAAATGGTTTTTTGGACGTAGATGATGATCCGTTCGATCTCGCCAGGCGCTTGTTCGATGTGGGCGATCCAGTGTGTCTCTCTCTCCCTTCCTACCACGAAACGCGGTTTTTCGCTGTCCAAAAAGCACTCAAATCCACCTCCTAAACCGCGGCTAGCTAATGCTTCGCTAATGAAGCGCTAACCGCTAACCCCCTTCACCCGCCATCTTCCTCCTCCACCCACACAAACATATACGCGGAGCGGATCAATCTTGAATGTGATCCGATTTCTGATTTGATTGATTTATGCATTTATTGCACCGCCACGGCCCTCGTCTCCCGGGGGGTGCTCTCTGGTGGCCGCAGTTTCCCTGGGCCAGCGTTTTATTGGCTGCGGTGGCGGCGACGGCGGGGGCGGTGCGCTCTTAACGAGATCTCGCGCTCGCTTTTGATTAGCGCTCGAGTACCTGTGAACCTGCCGTGCCACAGCACACAAGTCGGGCGTGAGAATGACCGCCGGCGTGATCCGCCGCATTTTTCGGCAGCCAGCGGCGACAACACATTCCGTCCAGCAGCGCCCCGGGTCCGGGCCCCCGGGTCTTATCCTTCATTACATAATTAGGGCCGGTGGGCTGGTGGCTTTGACCGGTGTGGGTGCCTTCGGCCAGGTGCCTTCTGGATTCCTGCCCAAAAACCATCTTGGCATCTTCGTCTTTGTCGGCATCGCATCGGGAACTGTGGGACTCGGGATGCAAATGAGGATCGCACGGATTAGAGAGGGACCCCAGAGCTCAAGGCGTCCATCTGCGTCTTAGCACACCTTCTTCTTCTTCTTCTTCTTCTTCTACTTCTTCCTGCTCCATCTCCTTGTTCTGCCGCTGACCGCGTATTATGTGGCTTATCGGGATCGGGAAACCGATTGTCCGGCATCCCAGATGCAAAGGCGGTACTCTACCGCCCTGGGGGTTAATTATTGGTGGTGGTGGTGGACACGGGTCCCTAAGTTTGCGGTTTTGCTCCGATCCGATCGGAAGACCTTCAAGAAAGGATCGCGCGCCAGGGCCAGGAGCCAGCTTCCTTCAGCTTCCTGGTGCTTCTACAGGCGTGCGCATCAGGCAGCGGCCAAACAAGATTCACCAAGCCGCAACCGACCTGGAACGTGGGCTGAAGCAGGATAATCGCGGCAGGCAAGGAACGCACAGACAGGACAGGGCAGGGCAAGGGCCTGGATACGCTACCTTCTGGTCATCGATCGCCCACCCAGCGATTCGGTAATTAGCACCGGAACGACACGATACTCTCTCTCTCCTGCTCTCTCTCTTCCCTTCCTCTACTATATTCGAACAGCAGAGCGTCGCCTCGTCCTCTAATGGACGCGCATTGTCTTTCGGGACAGAGTTACGACAAAAGCGAGGACTGCCCAGGTCCCGGGGACCACCGCCAGAAGTCTTGACCAGAAGCCAGAGCGCGCGAGTGGCAAGCGGCACAAATTGAGGTTGACAAAAAAAAAGGGGGGGTTGACGGAGAGGGTCATTTTAACCGGATGACCAGACTACCAGAACATTATGGGCGAAAACTACGCAGCATCGGCAGCAGCGGCAGAACGAATCCCTTTCGTAATGCCTCACCCATCCTGTCGGTTCGAACCATCGAGCGATCGAGCATCGTCATCGCGTGTCCTGCTGTCGTCCTGCGAGTCCCGAAGAAACAATGGGACGACATCTTCGGGTGAGGTCCGAGGTTTTCGAGTTATCCCTGAGACTACCCTGGGATCCGGGACTCGCGAGTCCCGAATCATGGTCCCGGTTCCGGCGATCGATCCGGGTGGACGCACACACGTGCGCACGTACCGGTGGACGCTGCATTGGAAAGAGGAATTAAAAAAAAAAAGGGTTTGCACAAAGGATGGTGCGCGCTGAGACCCCCAATGAGGGACCTCGGTCTTCGGGTGATCCTTTCTCAACATCTTAATCCTTTCATATCGTCCTCTCTTCCTCTCACTCTCTCTCTCGCTCTCTCTCTCTCTCTCTCTCTCTCTCTCTCACACTGATCGAAATTGCTCCTGTCATTGTTCGGCGAAATGGCGGCGGGGATCCCTACCGAGTGGCAGCGGAATTCCTCTCGCAGCGGCTCGAATCGCATCGATCGCATCGGAGGCCGTGTGAACGCTCGCCGCAGTTACCGCGATCCGTTGCCACGACACAAAGCACGGCATGGATTAAGGGCAGCGGTGATCTGGGACTTTTTTTTGGTTTGATTTCGATTTTTCCCCTTTCTTTTCCTTCCCGTGCTCCCTTCGCGTCTTCCCGACCCACCCGAGAGGAAAACAAAGCGATGGTGGAATCGCGCGTTTTATTTTGTTCGTTGATTCCAGCAAGTTTCCAGCAGCCCGAGACGGAGATCTCCTTTTGGTTCTGGAAGCGATACAGAGTCTCACCGAGCCACCACTTACCCTTCTGTTTGTGGCACTGGAAGGAGCCCTAGGGACATGGTAGGTATCTGTGTGAGCTGTGACGAGTAGTAGGAACCTGTGTGAGCTGGTACATGATAAGCTGGACGCTAGAACAACACTTAGCTCCTCGGGAGTTCCCCAAGGTAGCATCTTAGGTGGTGGATCCGTCGCCTGGCCTGGGACCAGGGAACGGGAACATTCTCATGGAAATGCGCTCCAGCTCTGGCTGGTGGGTGGTGGTGCTGAGGCGTGACGTGATGTTTTATGCTCGCTCTCCTAGCCAACGTTTTGATTTATGCGCCATAAACCACACGCGATGCGAGGTGCTTTTTGCAGATTTATAGGAGGTCCACCCTCCCCATAAGCATTCCATAGCGGGATCGTCGCGATCGCGTACTCCATTGACGAACGGGAACGAAATTGATTAAAATGGAGAGAGATGAAAAAAAGGGGCACGATATTAGAAAAACATTCCGGAAAGGGGAGCGGGGCGAACTACGGTCGATCATCCGATCGACGGTTTAAAGGGGGAGGGGGGTGGGGGGTGCTAGCCTAGTTTTTTGTTGCTTTTTCGTTCCGTCCGCTTGTTTGCGCACAGTGCGTCGCCGCGTTGTCCGCTCATGAATAATCTGAAACTTAACTTTATCGACAGGCAAATTTGAATCCAACCCCAACGCCACCCGAAAGAGACGATCGATCCTGGGGTGGTCAGGGTGGGGTGATCACGATCTCCGCTCACCGTGCGACGGGTTCGGCCTGGTCACAGACAAAAGGCAACAAAAGGCCTAATAACCTAATCGGGGAGGACGGACTGCAGAAACAAAAAACAAAAACAAAAAAAAACCACCGAACCGTGGACTGCGACGAACGCGATCGAGATGCAGTTTTGACGACGATGACGACGACAGCGGCGACGACGTGAAATGTCATAATTTATTAAATTTATGTTACAACAATTCTGCTCATCGAAGTCAGATCACAACCCACCCCTTCCGCCAGTCTTGCCGTCCTGGCTATCGGTATCCAGCACGATCGCTCGATCGCTGTCTCGTCTGTCTCTCCGCTTCGTCCGTTCGTCTTCAAGGCTTCCCCTATCTCTCGCTCTCTCTCCGTTCCGTTTAGATCATTTCTTCTTCGTTTTCGTTTTTTTTTGGGTTGCTTTTGTGGTTTGTTGTGTGCGCGCAGGCTGGCGCAGTCCAACTTTGCCCAAGTTTCTAGATTAAAACGGATCCAGGGCGTTATTTTTGAGAAGTGGAAAGTTAGTGTTTTGGGACCAAGGACAATCGCGGGTGGCCGCGGTACTCACCCCACCGGAACCAAGCGCACATTCCACCGAATTCATCTGCTTATTCCCTAGGTCAGATTCCAATTGGAATCGCTCGGCCACTCGCTGTGTCACACGCGAGCATCACTCATTCGCACGCATGAATCTCACAGCCTATCTCTGTCGCACTCCTGAGTTTGTTTGTTTGAGTCTCCGAAAACGGTTCCTTGGATGGCATTCGTGGAAAATTGCCGTACCACCATTGCCCGTTCGGTCAGCGACATCTTCATCTCTTCGCCTTTTTCCTTCACCGTCGACCGGGGGGTTAACCGAGCAAGCCCAGGATATGGCGATGGGTAAAGAAAGAAATGTTCTACCCCACTTTTTGTTCTCTTAGTGTTAATAAACATACGACTCGTTCGATATTATATATATGTAAAAAAAACGACCGAGGATCCCATCTCCGGGTGTATTGATGGATTATTCCATCCAAAAGTTGGGCTGGAGAGTGAGGAGGTGGGAGAGAAAAGGATGGAGGAGGTTTCGGCAGAAAGGTTCCAATGCATCATCATCATCATTCGCATTTGATTTATTATGAATGTAATCAAATGAGATACAATTAAATGCTTTTCTGTTTGCCGAGGGTTGCCCCAGTAGGTTGAGGAAACGGGGGGGTGGTGGAACGCAAAAAATCCATCTTTTCGAAGAGGGCGGAGGGGATAGGGGTTTGCAGTCAAACCTCCCACGGTGACTGCGACGTCGCGCTTCGGTGACGCGAAGCTTTGCGTCAGTCAACCACCAGATTCCTCCTGGTTTCCGTTTGTTTGTTTGGTTTTTTGTTTTTTGTGTGGTTGTGTGTTTGCTAATGACCGCCCTGCGCCCTGTAAAACGAGTCCTCCATCAATCTTCCATTTCCAGTTCTCCGTCGCCAGCTCCGGTAATTCGCCAAGGACTCCGAGGTAATGTAGACATCATCTGGATCATCATCAAACGGTTTACTGCATTTTTTAGCTTTAATCCAACACAATTTCCTCTCTTTCTCTCTTTCTCTTCTCTCGCTATTGCACGCATCGTATCGCAAAAAGAAAAAAAAACATCCAGATAAATCCAAACACAAAAAAGATGGAAGAAGCCAAAAACGGACAAATCAATCGATCTCTTGATATCCTCATTACAACGCGAGCGAGCGCTGTAGGCCCGAGCGTAACAAACAGCCAGCAGATAGACAGCCAGAACTGCATACATACATACACACTTACTCACAATATCCGGACGCAATTTATGTATCCGCCACAGTCGTCGTGGTCGAAGTGGCCACTGGTCAGTCAGGACACCCAGGCTAGGTTACCCTCCAAGGGACAGGAAGAAAGTGGATGATCCTTAACCTCCGAGGATGCTCTCTACGGGACGCTAATTGAGCCTTTTATGCAAGCACGAGGAAGAGCAATGAGAGAAAGAGAGAGAGAGAGAGAGAGAGAGAGAGAGAGAGAGACAGACAGACAGACAGAGAGGAATAATACTTTCCTTTCTTTCTCTTGCTTCCCTTCCTTCCGGCCAACCCGGAAGACCTGGACCACCTGGAAGCTGAGCTAAGGAGCGCTGTGGAGCAAAAGATTCCGGACTCCTGAAGCCATTGCTCATGTATTGTATTGGTCTGTTTTATGTTGGGGGTCTAATTTTAGTAACCATGAAACAATTACGTGTCTGTGTTATAAAAAACGATGTTGGATAGGGAGCGTACAAGCCCTATTTTCAAAACCTTGCAGCATCTTTAAATCAAGCGTGATTTCGTATATCAAACCATTAGAAGATAGCTTGAGACTTCCTCGTTAAATTATAGAAAAAGATCAGGGTGAAACCGGTACTGCTAGTACTGCAAAAGTGATCAAGACCGTTCGGAAACGTATCCGACGTTATCCTCATCGTTCGATACGTTCGATCGTTCGTTCTCTTTCAAAAAAGCACTCTGATGATAGAAAATGGTGCACCCGTTAAGAAAATAAATAAAAAAATAATCCGTCGCAATTGATCAACCCATGCTGGGATAAAAGTATAGTGACTTAATATCTTTTTGACGGTGAGGTAGAATACGGACGAAACATTTTACATGAATGCACAAGTAAAAACGAAAGATACAGTCAAAACGGTTGCAAACAAAACAGCTGCTGGTGCAATCGCTTGCTTCCCAAGCCACTGTTTCACTTGAGAGGTTTGTTTTAACTTTTCCATTTTGTTTGTAGTTTTCCTCTTGACCTCCCACATACACCGGCGTTCGGCATATTTGCTGGGTGGTGTTAATGAACTGTCACCAACCCGTTGCTGCATTCCATCTTGGAACATCTTGCGCGACTGACACTGCGCTAGATTAGGTTACATTCCACCAGAGGATTTTGTCCCGGTTCCTCAGCCTTTCCCCCAGGAGCCGGCTTAATGCACGTAGGAAAATCGTAGGAAAGTTCGGAAAACGGCCCGAACGAATAAATCAAAGGGAGAGAGAGAGAGAGAGAGAGAGAGAGAGAGAGAGAGAGAGAGAGAGAGAGTGGAGTGCGCGCGTGCAGAGTCAATGGTTCTTCATATCACCAAGTGCGCGCGCGCCGGTGTCGGTTGGGATGCGCGCATGAAAAATGCGCTGGCCATTAATTATTGGCCTCCCCGGTGAGGCAGCCTGCTGACAGATGCATGCTGAAAGGTGACCCATCGAGGGGTCACAGCGTGTGTGTACATTCCTGACCGCCCGTCCGTCCGTCCGCGCCCCAAAAACACCTCGTAGCGCCATTCGCTCGGAGCGGGATTCTCCTGAAAGGGATCAATCAGCAGACCCAGATCCCAAATCTCTGTGGGATCCGAGGACGAAACTCAAGTCCAAGTGCGTCCAGCTCCGTCCCGCGTTGATTTATGCTCGTGCAGGTGTGAGCCGTGAGGGCTGTGCACCGAAAACGCACCTTATCACTCGGTGAGCGCAACAATCGACTCCCGGGGGGGTGGCATTTTAATTATTTTATTTGTCTGAGGGCCGATCCGCAGAACATTCCTTTTTCGGGCGCGTCTCAATATTTCTCCCCAAGACCCCTGGGCATATAGCGCTCCCTAGGTCTGCAATGTTGGAATGGAATGTTCGCGATCCGATGCGCGAATCTCGCTGGGATGTCCCTTTGATCGGGACCGGTTCGCCCGCTCTCTCTCTCTCTCTCTCTCTCTCTCTTGCTCCGTCGTCCGATTCGATCACTAGATCTGAGACTGAAGGATCTGAGATTCCGATTGTGCGTTCCAGCGCCCAGCATCCGGGTACCTGTGGTTGCCAAACGACAAAGGGAAGCGAAGCCACCGGGAGACGCAAGAACTCGCGCGGTTACGTGCGGTGAAAATCTCACCCGATCCTGAATTCCACGACAGCGAACCACCTGAACCGAGACCATCGAAAAAACAAAACTCCAAGCCAGCGCATTTCAAGCCCCTGCCTGGACTTCACAATATTGATTTATCGGCCTAGTGATGGTCCGCACTAGGGCGGCACACTTCTAACGAGCAGCGAGGGCGGCTCTACCTTTTCGTTCTTCTTTTTTTTTATTTGATTGTTCGCATTTGCCTTCGTTTCTCTTTTTCTCTTCAAATAGCGGCCACTAGGCGGCTATCAATAGAGAAAATCCGCGGTGCGTGTGCGTATGTGTGATAGAGAGAGTGAGAGAGAGAGAGAGAGCTCTTGTTACAGCGATATCTTGGCGATGATGTTGTTTTTGGCGTTTGGCATAGAATTTGCAAAAAAATTGGTGTGCGAATGGTGTGAAAACCCTTTCGATCTGTGGGAGCGGTAAGTGTCCTATTCCCTTTGGATCTGTGGGGGTGGTAAGTGTCCTATTCCCTTTGGATCTGTGGGGGTGGTAAGTGTCCTATTCCCTTTGGATCTGTGGGGGTGGTAAGTGTCCTATTCCCTTTGGATCTGTGGGGGTGGTAAGTGTCCTATTCCCTTTGGATCTGTGGGGGTGGTAAGTGTCCTATTCCCTTTGGATCTGTGGGGGTGGTAAGTGTCCTATTCCCTTTGGATCTGTGGGGGTGGTAAGTGTCCTATTCCCTTTGGATCTGTGGGGGTGGTAAGTGTCCTATTCCCTTTGGATCTGTGGGGGTGGTAAGTGTCCTATTCCCTTTCGATCTGTGGGGGTGGTAAGTGTCCTATTCCCTTTGGATCTGTGGGGGTGGTAAGTGTCCTATTCCCTTTGGATCTGTGGGGGTGGTAAGTGTCCTATTCCCTTTCGATCTGTGGGGGTGGTAAGTGTCCTATTCCCTTTGGATCTGTGGGGGTGGTAAGTGTCCTATTCCCTTTGGATCTGTGGGGGTGGTAAGTGTCCTATTCCCTTTGGATCTGTGGGGGTGGTAAGTGTCCTATTCCCTTTTGATCTGTGGGGGTGGTAAGTGTCCTATTCCCTTTGGATCTGTGGGGGTGGTAAGTGTCCTATTCCCTTTGGATCTGTGGGGGTGGTAAGTGTCCTATTCCCTTTCGATCTGTGGGGGTGGTAAGTGTCCTATTCCCTTTGGATCTGTGGGGGTGGTAAGTGTCCTATTCCCTTTGGATCTGTGGGGGTGGTAAGTGTCCTATTCCCTTTGGATCTGTGGGGGTGGTAAGTGTCCTATTCCCTTTGGATCTGTGGGGGTGGTAAGTGTCCTATTCCCTTTGGATCTGTGGGGGTGGTAAGTGTCCTATTCCCTTTCGATCTGTGGGGGTGGTAAGTGTCCTATTCCCTTTGGATCTGTGGGGGTGGTAAGTGTCCTATTCCCTTTCGATCTGTGGGGGTGGTAAGTGTCCTATTCCCTTTCGATCTGTGGGGGTGGTAAGTGTCCTATTCCCTTTGGATCTGTGGGGGTGGTAAGTGTCCTATTCCCTTTGGATCTGTGGGGGTGGTAAGTGTCCTATTCCCTTTCGATCTGTGGGGGTGGTAAGTGTCCTATTCCCTTCCGATCTGTAGGGGCGGTAAGTATCCTGTTCCCTTTCGATCTGTGGGGGTGGTAAGTGTCCTATTCCCTTCCGATCTGTGGGGGCGGTAAGTGTCCTATTCCCTTTCGATCTGTGGGGGCGGTAAGTGTCCTATTCCCTTCCGGTCTGTGGGGGCGGTAAGTGTCCTATTCCCTTTGGATCTGTGGGGGCGGTAAGTGTCCTGTTCCTTTTCGATCTTGGGGGCGGTAAGTGTCCTGTTCCCGTACGATCTTGGGTGCGGTAAGTGTCCTGTTCCCGTACGATCTTGGGGGCGGTAAGTGTCCTGTTCCCGTACGATCTTGGCGGCGGTAAGTGTCCTATTCCCTTTCGATCTGTGGGGGTGGTAAGTGTCCTGTTCCCGTACGATCTTGTGAGCGGTAAGTGTCCTGTTCCCGTACGATCTTGGTGGCGGTAAGTGTCCTGTTCCCGTACGATCGTGGCGGCGGTAAGTGTCCTGTTCCCGTACGATCTTGGGGGCGGTAAGTGTGCTATTTCCGTACGATCTTGGCGGCGGTAAGTGTGCTATTCCCGTAATTTGGTGTGAAAAACGCTAAAAAAATTCACTTAGTAATTTTTTAAAAATCACTGTGTGGCCGTGGGCCGCACAAAATACTTTGCCAGACCACTGGTGTAGAGTGTAGCCGGGAGCCAGGAGCCGGGAACCGAAAAGCGCGATAAAAAGCGCGAGTCCCAATAAGATGTGGGCCACTGCGAGCTGGAAACGAGCTTGGAGCGTACCGGGTTTTACCACATATGACGCACAGTTTGGGGTCCCCGAAATATATGAGTGTATGTGTGCTTTCAGACAGTTTGGAACTGCGGTTATTATCGAAAGAAAATATAAAAAAACGCAATTATTCCGAATAAAAACAAAACCCACCTTACCCTGGGACCCGCCACAGAGAGAGAGAGAAAGCAATTCCTTGAAAGATTTGGGGGCAGTTTCGCAGCTTCCCAACCAGAAGCTTTTATCGGTTTTATTGCGATTAATTATAAGAAGAGAGGAGCACGCAGAAAGAGAGCGAAAGAGATAGCGAGGAAGGCGGTTACTGAGAGAGCAGCAAGCCAGCAGAGGAAAGTGCGAAGGAGGAATCGCACAAGGGGTATCGCTGGTCCGATGATGAAGTGATCGCATCGCCGCAGCATCAAATACCGGTAAGAACGTAAAACTCAAACTCCTGCACCCCTCAGTTCGGTGCTGTTCGCTGGTGCTTTAATCCCTTCCACATTCCAGAAGTCCTACCTCGCTTCACATTCTCCGGCCAGGAAGGAAAGCGGCAAAACAAGAGAAAATGAGGTTGGCTCGCGCACATCGTGGAGCTCACTCGCGCGAATTGATCTTCCGCAGGAGCCATAGGATGCTCAGTGTGCGCTCTTTTCTCTTTCTCTCTCTCTCTCTCTCTCTTTGCTTCTCATTCGATTGCACGCTACTATAGTAGCCCTCAGGATCCCTCTCTAGGGAGTTTCTAGGGAGTTGTGTGCTTGTAAAGTCAGGCTCGGCTCCGGAAAGGGCACTCCGGACACTCCGGGCTTCTAGAAGCAACTAGGGAGCACCAGATCCATCTGTGCACACCTTTGCCAATAATCACCACCGAAAATCGAAGGAGCATCGGCAGCACCTGGAACATGGACTGCGCATCTCGTCTCCATTCCACCTCCAGGGCTTCCCTTGCGTAGCACGCGTTTGCATACCCGAAGCTGCAGTCGTGCATCGACGCGCACAGTCCCGTGGAGTTGTGTTGTTTGGAAGCTGGAACACCGGTCCACCGGTCAGCAGAAGAGAAGGTAGAGAAGGTAGAGAGTGTGTGTGCAGACAACGAGAATGAGAATAAGAGACAGAAAGATCTCCTCTTCAGTGCGCACCGCAACTCACCTTCTGTTTCTCTGCCTTGCCTATCGTTCAACATCATCATCCTGCCTGCTGCTGCTGCTGCTGCTCCTTCGGCAGGCAGGTGTAAGTGACAGATTGATTTCCGTCGCCCGGTCGCTCATCCGCTCATGGTCCTCGCGCTTGTGCTCGGGAAAGGGTAATTATATCGCTCGCGAGCTCGCCGATCGCCTCGTTCTGCTTCGCCATTCGGAAGAGAAAGGTGTGTGTGGCACGCGCGCCACCAGCCGTGTGGCACGCGCGTTCTCTGCTCTCTGCTTCTGCTCCGTGGTCGCGTTGCTGCCCGCGCGAAAGCCGCCATCGCGATGAGCTTATCATGCGACAAACGCTCACGAGCGCTCGCGAGGATCCACAGCACGGGATTATAACGATGATGATGATGATGATGATGACGGCGTGGTGGTGATGGCGGACGGTTACGGACATTAAACGTACGGTTTTGAGCTGGATTGGGATTGGGATTGGGATTCGGGACCCACTCTTCCCCACCCCTTGGCCGGGGGGAGAATCAAGGGAAAAGGGAAAACCGGATTTGCCCGGCTGCCGTCGTTTTCCTATCGGGCTCGGGCACTCTAGCACGTGCCAGAGCTGCACGAGCGCACTTCGAGTATATCGGGATCGGGATGAGCTGCTGCTGCACCTGCTTCACCGGGCGCAGGCTCTCTCTCTCTCTCTCTCTCTCTCTCTCTCTCTCTCTCTCTCTTTCTCTTTCAAGTAGCACATCCTTTTTATTGAACTCCTTACCAGGTTGTTTTGATTTGCGAAAAAACGCTTATTCTTGGAAAATTGTGAAAAACCATTTTCTACAAATTAATGGCAATCGGATGTCGGCGAATCGCTGTTTTTACGAACGGAACTTGCTATTTTATTAGTAATGAAAATATTTTTTGTGTTAAATTAGAAACAAAATGCACACCGATTATGTTTAACGGATGCCTAATGAACAAAACCATAAAACTGACTGACTGTACTTTTTTTTATTATTATTTTATTATAGAGGTTTTAAACTTTAACAGTTCTTTCGCCTCTTTGACTGACTGTACTGAGTTACGCGTCAGCCAGTCTGGCCAAGACCGAGTCCGGTTGGTACGGCTGCGAGCTACTAGCCTGCGCCTTTAGCGTCCAGTGTCCAAGTCGGTGCTTCGGATTGCAATTTCCGGTGGCCAGTGACTGCGAGGATAAGCGAGCGAGCTGTTGTTTGTTTAGGTCTCCGAATCTGAACCGAAAGGATGTGGCCGAAGATTCTCGTCCCTGATGTCGAGAGGCTTGGCATGTTGCCACACGACACTCGCTCGCTACTGCAACTGCACCTGCTGCTGTTTGTGCGCACACACACACACACGGGGCAGCTGGAGTATCAGTTCGTCCTGCGGCGTATGCGATCGCGATCGCTGACGCGCGCGCACACGCCACAGCTCCCGGGCCGGTCTCACCCTTCTCCCTGGCCGGATGTTTGCCATCACAGTTGCAGTTTTGCTGCACACACACACACACACATGCACGCACACTGCCACACTCTCAGACACAGCGGGAGCTGGCCTGTTGCCTGTTTTGTGCTTCAATGGTTGATCGAAGGATCGCCTAACATTGATCCGATCCTGCAGCCTTAATGTAGCTCCACAAACACAAACATACGGCTCGTCCGTCATTATATATGTTAAAAAACACACACACGCGCTGCACCTCTTAGTGTATATAAAGGACGAGCCCAGGCGCAATACCAAGGGCCACGCTGTCTGTGTGCTTCGAATTTTCCTTGTGTAGGCGAGATTCCTGTGGTTTTCCAGGATGTACTGCAGTACATGAGGTGTAGCCATACGGCCAAAATTACAATAAATTTGTTGAAAAACATGTATCGGATTAAAACTCTTTCTCTTACGGTTCTTCAATTGAATGTTTGAACCGATAACTCCCGGTCAAACCCGGTTGCTGAAAAATGCTGTAATTGTGTCGAGCAGCTGCCCCAATTACACAGGTCATCTTCATTTACTCCACATTTTTACTGCTTATTAAAGATTCCATCTTTTTCCAAACGAAAACATTCTATGGTCGTAGCCAGATTTTTGAAGTTAAAAAAGTGATGCTTTTTGTCAGTTTGTTTAAAAACACGATTTTTAAAGATTTGTTTAATAAAAAGTATCAACAATTTTCATGAAAACTCGACGGGGCTACCTGGCTAATAGTGTATAGATTATGTGGTAAAATTTTCAAATTAATCGGTTCAGTAGTTTTTACGGTACGATGGGCACCGACTTTGAAAACGTTGGTTTAGGGGAAACGCTCTTCAAAGAAGCGTGCTGCAAGGGGCCTTGTATGAAACGCGGATTTAAAAAAATCTATAACATTCATTGAACCAAAAAATGTACACAAGATTCTGGAAAGGATCAGCGTTCAGGGAAAAATGTTAAAATAAAAATGTTAAAATATGAGTGACCAAAAACATTAAATACCGAAGCCGAACATCGAATACCGAATAAAGGATATCCCGGTTTAGGATATCTAGCTCTAGGATTCGACGTCGAAGGCTTCGAGGACTGTGGACAGCACACCACATACTACACATCTATTATCAGCGCTGCACACAGACAAACACACACAGGGGCAGGCGGCCGGGCACGCGACCCTTCCCCGCACCCTCTTCCAATTCCTCCAAAAACCAATTACCATTTTGACGCTTCGAGAAGAACTAGCCAGCGAATGAGCGCGGCGGGCAGGTGAACTGGCTCGACGATCCACCTTTCCTCTCGCTTCCCCCCCCCCTCTCTTTCCCACTCACCTCACACTCTGTCGTTAAGGATGCGGTGAAAGGGCCAGCAGCGGTCCCTCGTCCCGGTTCCCGGTTGTTCTAAAAAGCAAACCAGCATAGAGAGAGAGAGAGAAAGCAACAACAAAAACAACGGGCTGGCTGACTGGCAGGTGCAGAAGAACGTCTTGGAACCGATCGTCCCAGCCCCGACAGCAACGAGCGAAAGTACACATCCTTCGCCGCCCTCCCGCTCTGCCGGCCCTGGCCCTTTCCTTCCGTTTTCTTGTCGGCTCCTTCCGGATCTTGCTGCGATGCTCGCAAAGAAGGTCGCCGTTATCGTCATCGTCGGGGCAAATCGCCGACGTTTGTTTTCGTGTCGCGTGGCGTCAACCAGAAAAACCGCAGCCAGTACAGACTGGTGCGGACCAGTCCAGAAACCGTGCGATCTCCTGGCGCGAAGGCGAAACCGAGGACACGCGCCAGGATTGCGCGGAAATTGGATTTTAATTGTCTCGCGAACCAGCTGCTCGCCACCACCACCACCACCATCACCATTACTAAATGGCTCAATTATGCGGTGCGGCCCATTCCTTGGTTCTCGCTCCTCAAACCACCGATGACAATGTTTGCCGACAAAGCTCGCGCTTGATTCATCATCGTTCGCATCGCTCGACAGACGTCCGTCTAATTGTTTCCGAAGAGGCGGCGGCGTGAAGCAGAAAGCAATCAAATTCTTGGCAAACCTGGTCGTCGGTCCACCAGAAACCGCAACGAGAGTGCAAGCGACCCAAACGCAAGCGAGTGAAAGTGCACACAGTATAAAACAAACACACACACCAGTTGCATAAGTCATGGTTTTGCGACAACTCCTTTCGGTGACTTGTCAGGCTCCGGTCCACTGACATTGGACCTGCGACCTTGGGACAGTCGAGCAAGTGTGATGGAAGGCGCTAAGGAAAAAGGAGAAGAAGGAGAACTAGGAGCTGGAATAACGTGGAGCTAAGGAGGGGGTGGTGCGGTTGAGGCACGAGAATTGATTTATGGATTTATGCTCGACTAGCTGAATTACCCGAATTCGTACTGCTACACGGGGTGGTTTCTTTTCATTGGTTCATTTTTCTTATCATACTTCTAGCACGACATCCTTTATAAAATGTATCGCGTCTATTAGGTTGAGTTTTATCTTGAGCGCGTGCAGGTTGTAGGAGATGATGAGCAAAAGAAGAGTAAAAATGATTAATTGACATTGATGAGTTCTGATCATAAACAGCAGTCATTCCATGGTTGACTCGTAACAAATTCCCTCTTTGGGCAATACGCCGGTAATGAATGCTATCTTCGTTAAAAACAACTACATACTAAACTAGTCACGGTTAATATCTTCTTATATGCTCTTCTCATATGATAAGAAGGTAGGGCGGGAAAAATACCTTCGATGTGATCATCTGGGGTAATAAGCTATCTTTGTGCCAAGTTTGCTGAAGATCGGCCTGGTAGATTTTGCGTGATGCGCGCACAAACAAACATACAGACATGTTTTTATTTATAAGAAGAATAAAGAGAACGAGGTAGCAACAGCAACGACAATTCTGCCTCTGATTGAGTTTAAGTTTGAGTTTGATTGAGGCGAACGCTTTCCATTTCGCCAACCACCTGCAACCACGCCGCACGAAGCACGTTGTGAGTTGTCCTCGGTTCCTTTTCTGGCTTGATAATAGACACATACACACATGCAGCATGTAGTTAGCGTAGTGTACGCGCGCACCCGCCCATCGCGTGTATATCATTTAGAGAAAGAGCTGTGGCGACCGGTCGAACGGCAGACCGCTTCGGGCGCAAAAGGTGGCAAAAAAGCGAAAACATTCTAAAAATTGGCACCGCATTCTTCTTACACTGCTCTGTCTGTGAAGAATCCGCATAGGGGTGCAGTGGGGAGAGAGGTAAAAGAAATCACCGAAAGGCGCAGGCAGCATGTGATGGAGGCTGCAACAAAATAAATAATCATTTGCGTTGCGCGTGCATGCAGCTCGCTGCTCGTTCCACGGCCGTTTGATACGGGGAGCGAGAGAGAGTGAAGAGTGAAAAGAAAAAAGTGAAAACACAATTTGCGGCGTGTCCCCGGTGTCGTGGCCTCTTATCGGCATCGGAAATTGATAAAAAAAAAGACGCGCGCGGGCGCGCTCGTGCCAAGGACACACTCCAGGAAGGGATCCACGCCAAGGGGAACATAACTCAAAACTGCTGTTTTTTTTTCCTTGCTGTGTGTCTCCTGGGGTACGCGTTCGTATGTGTGTTTTACGCACTGGCGCACCATGACACCCGGGAGTTCACCTGCCCTGCCCTGCCGTGCCCGCCAGACCCGAAGAACCGTCAGAAAACGGAATGAGGAAGAGAGCGAAAGAGAGGAAGCGAGGAGGTGGAAGGTGGAGAGGCTGTGTCACTTTCGACCGACCGACCGGCGGCGTCGCGAACGTTTCGCTTTCGCGGTCGCGATCAACGAACTCTCGCGGTTCGGCGCAGAAAACAAAAGGGAAATTTCAATTTCATCCCCCTCCCCCCCATTCCCGCGTGATAAGAATTTCCTTTCCGGCACGGGCACGATTGAGGGCCGGGGGGGGGGGGGGGGGTGGCGGTGTGCTTCGTTATCGGTCGACGCACGCGAGTGTGTCCTTAATGATCTTTTATCAAAAAACTCGTCCTCCCCTAGAGGACAGAAAGGGTGCAACGAGCCATCGGGTGGGGAGAGGGGTGGCACGGGTGGTGCGCGCTCCAAGGTGATCAATTACAAACGACGACGGGATGTGCGCGAGCGCGCGTGTGTGCCGGAACAACAGAAGAACGGAGCTCGGAGCTCGACCAGCGGACAGAGCGACAGAGGGACACAAAAGCAACTAATTATGCACGCGGAGGCCGGAGGTCCGGTCGCCCTGGTCGCCTGAGGTCTGTGAGGGCCGCTCGCCCTGGTCGACTTCCGAAAAACGCGGCGTGCGCCCAGCGCGCCTCTAGACGAGAGGCGCTCGATCGTGACCAACGGGGTGGGGAGCGGTGGGTGAAAAGCGAATTCCAAATTCCTTTCGCGCGTACTCTCTCTCTCTCTCTCTCTCTCTCTCTCTCTCTCTCTCTCTCTCTCTCTCTCTCTCTCTCTCTCTCTCTCTCTCTCTCTCTCTCGCTACGTTGTGCCGCTGGTTCCGCGACCGACCGCGACCATCAATCAGTCAACCCCCGGGGAAGGATCGGATGCATCAGGATGCTGCTGGTGCGGTCGCTGCCCTTTCGCTGCTACTGCTGAGGCTGCTGGTGTCGCGAGATCACCCAGGCCATCACGGCAACCCTACCCCCTGCACTCCTCTTTTCCCCGGTTTTCCCTTGGAGTGCCCTGGTGCCTCCTTCCAGCCATTTTTTTTCTCCATTTTCGCTTTCTCTCCCCTCGAGCTCGCCACGGCACTTATTTTCGTTTTTTTTGTTTCGCGGTTTGTTGTAGTTGTTGTTGCGCTTGCGTAGTGAATAAAATGATCGAGAAAAAGTTCTTTACCTCCCTCCCAACACACATTCACGAGGCCAACGGAACAGATATTTTGATTTTTTGAAACGGCTGGATCCTTCCCGTGACGAAGACGAGCATCACTTTTCGAACTTCAAAAATGTGCCAAAAATCGAAAAATACGAAATTTAACAAAAACTCGACGGGGCTACCTAGAAAAACTTATAATCTTTCAAACGAGTATCGATTTGCATTTTTCTGATGACCCATCACGTAGCTACGATGGGAACTGTTTTCGGTGCAAATCAAAAGACTTAAGCGACGAACCCGGTTTGATGAATTGTGATCACTTTTTCAACTTCAAAAATCTGCCAAAAATCGATAAATAGGAAATTCAAACTAAATTCAACTACCTGGATAAACTTATAATCTGTCAAAAGAATATCGATGTGTATTTTTCTGAAGACGCATCACGCAGCTACGATGGGCACCGGAAAGTACCTTTTCGCTCACGCACCTTCATAAATGTGATGCCGTGGATGAAGGTTGTCATAAATCTTTCCCAAAAAGAACTAAATATTCTTCAAAAGTAGTAGTTTAATATGCCATACACTTGAAAAAGTAAAGGGGAAAATCTACCGAAGCCCCCCTTAAACATTAATTATTATCAATATCGGATATTTAGTTCTTTTCAGTTACAAAATGTTCTTGATGCTAAAATCTATAATCAACTTCAATAAAAAGAATCCTGTAAAAATGTATTGCTTGAGCTATTTGCTAATGAGAAACCAAAGCAACTTTGCAAGGAAGAATCTGGTCAATGGTGCACTATCGTAGACGGTAAAGAGGCGTTGAAAAGGGGTTTTAGTGTGTGAAAATCTTGAACCACACGTAAAGAACGCGCTACAATTGACAAAAACTAAAGGGTGGCCCCGTTAATACAGTGTGCCCAGGCCCTCCCAGAGGCTAAAGACGGCCCTAGCTCCCTTTCCCACTTTGCTAGGTCCCGGGAGACGGATGGTGATACCGGACTACTACTGCTGCTGCTTCTCCTGTTCCAGCTCATCCTGTCATCACCGCGGTCGCGCGTCTCATTAAAAGCGATCGAGCGCACCTTGCATCGGGCAGCATCGCAACAAGGAAGGTGCAAAAAGAGGAAATGGCCAGCTCGCGAAAACGCGCACACATCGCGCATCCGTGCAGATGCCAGGGCAGGTCCTGGTCCTGGCGTCCTCCGATTTGCATTGCGGTGCGTCGTTCTGCGTCGATATTATAATTTATGGCAACCTGGGGGAGACCGGTTTCGCGGGAGCGTGCGCGTGCCCGTTTGCGTTCGCGTTCACCGGACATCCGAACCAATTCCGTGGCGGCAGGGTGAGGTTGGCATAATCATAATGACCCACAACCCATAAACATATGTTGCACCAATTATCTTTCGGCGATTTCGTGCGATGGTCGTGCGTTTCCCCCCGTGTTCCCTTATCAGCGCGAGCCCGAAATTAGTCTGCACCTTGCCCAGAGTTGCATGTGTGCACGTGTGTGTGCATGGCTCACCTGGGCTCGGACCCGAAAACATTTCCAATTTTTAAACGCGACACAAAAGAGCGACATTGTATGTGGCTTTACTCGGGCTCCGGGGATCCGAGATCCCAGCTTCCAGGACACTATACGAGTGGTGGGGAGGGGGGGGGGGGGGTTGGGGGAGGACCAGGAAAGGGAGCCAGGGGGACTTTCGAAACGACTCGCCTGGCTGTTGGTCCGGCCAGCTGCTGTCGGGGATGCATCACGCGGTCGCACTGTTCGGCACGCTCCAGCTACTAGATAACACGCTTACTAGGAGTCAGGAAGAGGAAGAGAGAGAGAGAGAGAGCGAGAGAACCCGCTCCAAAGTGGTTGACCCACAATCGTTATCCTCCTCTCCCCTCCCAACGCCCAGCGCACCCCTGATAAGCTTGGCCGGGCCGACTTCAAGTAGAACGGATAAATTATTCGACTTTCTCGCTCTCCCTCTGTGTGTGTGTGTGTGTGTGCGTGTGTGCGTACGTGTTTTTTTTTTCTTTGGCGTGTTCCTTACGCCGTACGCTGTTATCGCTCTGCGTTCTTTCGGGCACATTTCGCGAATCCAACCAGAATCCCAACGTCCGTCCCAACTCGGACGGGGGTTCGTCACTTGCCCACGCATCGCACTTCTTCGTCCTACCGTGGTGAACCGACCGAGAGGGGAAGGGAAGAACGGTTCTCACGGTTCTCGCCGGTTGATGTTCTGTTCCGATGCATTCCGATGCATCCCTCCGATGGCTCGACCGGGCGAATGGGGATGACCTTAAATGGACAGTACCGGTGTGTGTCCGTGTGTCCCTGTGTGTGTTTGTGTATGTGGCCCACGGTGCCGCTGGCAACCCCTTTCTCTCTTCTCATTTTCGGATACCGGAAACCGGGTGTCCGTCTGCGTGGACGACACGACACGCGTACACCCCGGCCGCCCTTAATTGCGACAGGATTTGCTGGGGAGAGGGTTTGCACTCTGGCGCCCCCGAGGCGAACATCGCGGATCGTGGATCGCGCCCTCCACCACGGAGGCATCCTCGACCCGTTTGGCCTGGCGTCACCTGCGCTCGCGATGTTGCGATGCCTGCGTTGCGTGTACCGCGTTGCGCTCCCTTATCCCTTATCACCCGCCCCGTTGGGCAGCCCATCCCCATCCATGGGATAGATAAGCGAAACAGCGTGCGCAGTGGCGCGAGTGGCGCGTGTCCCACATTAATCATCTGGTGCACAGCAGCAGCAGCAGCATCCAGGCGATCCACCCTCATCGTATCCCCACGTAACCCCCTTGCAGCCCTAAGTTATCGAGCCTTTTTTTCGTGGGACCCCCCTTCAACTGCCTATTCGCGATGTTTCGCACGCTGTTGTTGATCGCGATTATCAGCTTAGGTTCGATCTCAATCCTTAAATCAACCTCACTCTTCTTCTCTTTCTCTCTCTCTCTCTCTCTCTGTCTCTCTATTTCTCTAGATCCATCATAATCTTTCTCTGAAAATTCTAATCTAATTGATAATCTTTTTATGAACATTCTTAAAGTGATGACAAAGATTAAAAAGCAGTTTTATGATGAGCATAGAGTCTGCTATCGTTCGATCCACGCGCGCGCAATCCACTTGCTACTGGAGATACTATAAAACAGACGTAAATAAAAGCCTTATTAAAGATACAGTTACCACAAAGCTCTGCCAGAGTCCTAGTAATATTTATTGCAAAGTGGGCTTTTACTTTTGTCACAATCATGATCCACCATCGCTCACTTAACGAATTTTCATAAAAAGATTATCGAACCTATCAAGCACAAAGCAAGTAATTTGGAAAGTTAGAGCTTCTAGTAAAAAAAATCACATGGCATTTGTGACCAAAAATGTCGAATTTACTGGCGAAGATGTGATGGACGCTAGAGGTGGGCTTTCTTATGCCGACCATTGTATCATACCCGAATACTAATGACACAAAAAAATAGACAGACGGAGAGAGAGAAAGATAGATAAAAAGAGATAGATAAAAAGAGATCGATAGAGAGAGAGAGAGAGAAAGATTCGGACGATGCTTCTAAAGGGTTTCCGCTATACGCAGAAAGTTTTACGCGTTATGTTACGCGCCGTGCTCCTCGCAAACGGATGTGTCCGTTGATGTGATAAATTTGCTTTTAATTTCCCACCAACACGCACCGCATTCACATTCGCACCTCACCTCCACGCACCTTTTCCTCACCAAAAAGGGGTTTTTCCTTCTGTTTTTTTTTTTAGCAACCAAATCCTTATCACGGCGCGTGAGGGCGCGCGCGCGCGCGCGCACGGCAGTTTCGCACAAAACCCGGTAATCATCACAAAGATCACGTGCAATGCAGCAACAATCATGCGCTGCGCGAAGCATGGGCGTTTAGCGGGTGTCGACAGACAAGTCAAGCGCTCGCATCGTATCACTGTCGACGACGGCAACGACGCTGATTATGGGCTTTTAAAAGCTCGTTAGGGAATGCGGCGCGCTAGAATGAACAATGGAATGGAAGGGCAATGCTGCCTAACAGGCGGGCCGGTATGTTGAGGTGACGTGACTTGTTTGAAAGGCCACGACGATGACGACGACGATGACGACGACGATGACCTCCGAAAAATGACATGTGATAAGGGGATGGGATGAGGAGGAGGAGGAGGGTTATACCGGTGCATCGATTCCCGGCCCGCCATCATCAGTGAGCAATTGCGCTCGTTGCCCACCACCGCGCTAACAAGCGGCGCAGTGTGCACGATGAGTGCTGCCGGGCATGAGAGTGTCCGGTGGAGACCGAAGTTGGCTGACTGACAGCCACTGCCACACCTCCACGCAATGAACCCTCACCGGTTTGGGGGGGGGAGAGGTGGGGGTTATGGTGTTTGATTCAATTATTGTAATCACAAACACACACGCGTGCGCGCACATCCTCAAAGCATCCATCGAAGGGTTGGAGGAGGATGCGTATCGAGGGAGCGGTGGTGTGTGGGGGGGGGGGGGGGAGGATCATGCCCTAATCAATAAGAGCGTGCGATCGAGTGCAACGACCCGCGTTTGCGTGCGTTTGATCGTTCGTGTTCGTGTTTGATGTCGTCGTGTTGTCCTCAAGTCCTGGCCGTCTTTCTGGTAGACAGGATACCTGGTGCTGGACGGCGTTGTTTTGGACCCTAGGCCCCTTGTATCTGCTGCTGCATGTTACGATCCCTCGCTGGTCTGGTCTGGTCTGGACGATCTGGAGGAGCAGTTCCGTTACACCCTTCGAGCGATTGGATTGCATTGAACAGCAAACAGGAGGCTGCGGCATGGACGGTCTTTGATCCGCTTCTTCGGCCGCCATCCACCTTCCGTGTCCTTCTTCACGCGCTCCTTCTCCTTCGCTGGTGCCATTAAACACTGATCGCTTTTGCTCGTACGTCGACGTCTTTCACGAATCGTCTCACGAGCATTCTTTCTCTCTCTCTCTCTCTCTCTCTCTCTCTCCGTTTGCTGCGCTCTGCTTCATAAATCTATTGCGCCCCCTGGGGTTGTGGGAGGGGGAGGAGGGTACCTTGATGCACTTGTTGTTTGCCGCGATCCAATGGCGATGGCGTTAGATTTGGAACTTCTTCATTAGTGCCGCTCTACCTGTACACTTCACGAGGAGGAGGAGGAGGCATGTTGCGGTGCATTCCCAGGACCAACAACTCATAGCTTCGGTCGGTTTGTTTCATTCGGTCGATTCGTTCTTAAATACTGGAAAGCGATCTCTCGGTTACGGTTTCGTGCACGATGTGCTTCCTAGAAGTTTGCGTGCACTTGTGTGTGTGCATGTGTGTCCTGCCAGCACCTTTCAAGATCTACATTGCTGGCCAATAAAATAGGTAACAGATTTTTAGCTGCAACATTTGGTAATTTTTCAAAATCTATTGTCCATCCATAGGAATTCCAATGATAGCACAACATAGTAGAACCACAAATAATATAAAGAAAATGCAAAAGGATTATAATTGTAAAGCCGGCGATACATGAAGCATAAACTCTCGTATAAACTCAGAATGTAATGCCAAAAAGTTTACGCTTCGTGTGGCAGGCATAATCGCATAAAAGTTTATACCGAAACGTCAACTGCAATTACATTCGTGTGCCAGCAATTACATTATGCAATTTTATTCAACTACATGTGTTTTTGGCCACAAAAAACATAAATCGACGTTAGATAAGTTGATTTTTGAACATCTTCTTTTATATTTTAAGATGTTTTTACTGTATATTAGCGATTGTAGAACATTAAATTCTTCATAACGCTACGCTTCATGTTGGTGTTGAGTTTACGCTTGCTTTTACGCTCGGTTTTACGCTCCGCGGGCCTATAATCATTTTGACATAAGTATAATCTTTTTGCCATTACACTCTGAGTTTATACGAGAGTTTACGCTTCATGTATCGCCGGCTTAAGGAATTTGTTAATTATTAATTATGAAATTTTCACAACCTTTCTTTTCTCATGCTTGGAATGATTGCTTCTGCCCATTCTGGGTGTTAATAAGAAACAACGATGTGTATTGGGTTCACAATTGAAAATAAATTGAAGCAAGAACAAACAAACCAATCTTTTTTTATAAAGTCGGGTGAAATAACAGCGCATACAACGAAGTAGCTATTATTTCGACCATGCTAAACCAGACTGCTATCAAAGTGGTTGGTAAAGCATCTATCACTATTGAGTAAACTGTCACCAAGAGGGCTGATAAATGTTGTAAACTAGTGTAGGTAAGTACAGTATAAGGATGGTGAACATAGCACGTGCAGTTTTTAGAGTACAGTACAAATTATACCACCTTCACACAATTACCTATTTTATTGGCCAACGGTGTACTTTGCGATAACCACCTGGCGCTAAAGTAGTGGGACTGCAGCACTCGCTACAAGTAATTCGTTACGTCAAACGAAACACGGAACTCGCTCGCTCGCATTACAATCGCGCAACAACAATGTGGGGGTTTCAGTTTCGTTCGGATGTGTTTGGAGTGCCCTTGACCGGCAACGGGGCAACCCTGTCATTATGTGACCCATATCCTACGTTTTATGATGATGATCGCGATCGCCACCCCACGACCAGATTCACTCTCCAAATTTACGAGGAAAAAAAACAAAAAGGACAACGAAATAGAGAGAGAGAGAGAGAGACGCGCTTGCCGAAGGACACTGCCAGCTGCCAGGCCAGAGTCCAGCCAGAGACTGGCAGGGAGTCAGCCACCCCATACTTAGCACCCTTTACCCTTTTTTTTCGGAGGGGCGAGGCGTGAGCTTGTAGGTGCTGTTAAGATCATCCTTCCTCGAGCGGGCTGTCCGGTGATGTTGATGACTACTTAAGCCCTCAGCATGTGTGTAAGGGGAGAGGAGAAAGAAGGCGCCACGCGACATCGATCATCGCGCGAGACACGATGTGCGGTACCGGACGACGGGCGATCTAGATCCAGGAACCGAAAACACGGGCTAGGCGCTCGGCCAACGTAGCTCGACCTTCTCCTCTCCTCTTTTTCTGTCTGGACGCGAGCATCCAAAACCGAAGGAAAGGGGGGGGGGGGGGGGGGTTAAGGGTTAAGGTGTTTCCAACCACTCAACACCGCCCAACACCGCGGAACAGGGAAGAAAAACAGTGAAGAGCAATTTGTCTACTTTATCCCATTGCTTAGCGCGCCCGCGCTCGTTTCGGTAGAGAGCAATTAATCTAATTATAAGTATGGCCGACGGGGTGGTCGATCGTCATCGAGTCCGAATTAATATTTCACCTGGTCACCCTTCCCTTTAGGGGCTTATGCCGCGAGCCATCTAACCCCTTGAAAAAAAAAAAGACTAAAGCGACGAACACACGGCGAGCACCATCCCCGAAACGCACCGGGAGATAAACGTTTAGTGTCGCGGCTAAATGGCGATAAATTATGGATCGTTACGTTACTGTTCGGTGCCGTGCCGCGTGTTAAACTGATTTATGAATGGCGAACGAGCGAGCGAGCGAGCGATCGATCGATCGGGTTGATCGTAGTTGCAGCTGAACGTTCGCTCCCTCTGCCCTTGGCACCCGCCATTCAAAGTCAAACAATGGGTCAGCACTTAACGATGACGCGCGACAGATCTCATTAGCGCATGCTGGATTGCGAAGAGGAGACAAAGAGAACAAAGAGAGAAGGAGAGAGAGAGCACGCGCGAACGATAAGTGATTGTTGTAGATTTGTTGTTTCGATTTCGGCGCCCCGCGATGCGCCGAAAACTTTAACTTGACGATCTTGGTCAACCGCTTTTCGGTCGCTTCAGAATACCGTTTTTGAAATGCACAAATCTTGGAACGAAGTTACTTCACTTTTTTCGCCATCACGATTAGAGTTCGATTGATAGAGCTTTCAAATTTTGTCTGATGACTCATGGATAACTACCATTGATGCTGCATTTTTAGTTTCAGCAGTGCGATTGACGGTTTGCCCTTGAAACATCTCCAAATTTTGCCTCTTTTTTAAAATGCATTCGTGACGCTAGACCAATTAAAACAAATCACGGTAAATTCTACGCGTAGATTCTAATCAATGTGTACGCAAGGTCAAACGACAAAACTCTCACCTCTCGATGATCGTCGATCATGCATCCAGAAAACTGTAGCAGCAGCAGCAGCAGCAGTAAATCTCACTTTCGTCCGACGTCCCGTATCCGGTCGGTGAGCATGTTAAGATCTTTGCGGAATGATTATGACAGATGATCGATGATGGAACCTTCCTCGACTCCGGTGCGCAATCCAGGGGAAACAAATGGCTAACGGATCTCTTCCGTAGCGTTGCGTGTGCCAAGAGCCGAAGCGAAGCCTTCCGCCCGAGCTGCTTCGAAATCGAAAGCGATTTTCCGGTCCGGCCACAGCGAAGGGTGGTGGGGGGAAAGGTATGAGAAGGATGAAAGTGATTCACGCCCCCGCGGCGTCGCCGTCGCCGTGCAGCCTATCTGCCGTATCTCTGCCTTTTTATTTTTCTAACGAGCCCAAAAACGGCAACGAAAAAAAAAAACCAATTTGAAACCCGGATTTCCGGCCAAGGCGAAGGCGTTTACACTTTCGACGAGATGAATCGAGTCCTTTCGGCACCCCTCGGCACACACGGCAACGGTCTGGGCTGGATGGGCCGGTTTGTTTCATTTCTCTTTTCCGTTTCTTTTTTTTTTTTCGTTCATCTCCAAGCGCGATTAACGACCAAAGATTGTGATGGATCGGAGGAAGGAGATCGATTGGATAGCAGCGAAGGGATGCTCCTATCGGCTGAAAGGAAAAGGGAAAGCGGAAATGTTATGTTAGCACCTTTTTTCCGCGTCCCATTAAGCGGGCGTCTATTAGCCCGATCCGATTCCAATTCCGGCAGCAGGCACATCCGCCAGGATCGAAGACGGCCGGTCTGTCCGATCCTATCCTATCCGATCCGATCAGATCGTCGTCGCAGACGTAATTATAGACGTGCCGCAGCGCGGGTCAGTGGCAGGCCATCACGGCACGGCATGGCATCGCCGGGCATGATCCCCCACTAATAAGCTCTAATGATCGCCTCACATCGCACGTAGCGAACCTTCACTTGCGCTTCCCTCGCTTCACGATCACGGCACGGAACTAATCAATAAAAATCAAGGATCACTTGGCGATCGTTTTGCGAGCAATCGTGCGGGCGTGCGCGGGACGAGCGATCAAAAATCAAAAGACTCGCGAGCCGCGCAAGCGACGAGCCCAAGAGTCCGGAGGGGAAAAAAAAGGAATTGGCTTGGCGTGGTGCGTCGGCGGTCGGTGATGCGGTCATGCCCATCATCAAAAGCGGCACCAGCCAGGATCCAATGAACGTTCGGTTTGTTTTGGGTGCCGGCGTGCAACAAAGCATACCGCGCGCAGCCGCAGCCACCGCTGCCACCATTGCTTTCATTTTTTGTTTTTTGCTGTTTTCTGTTGCACTTTTTTGTTTTTTGGTTTTAGGGCCAATCATCCTGGGCCTGGCCCGTTGTTTTCTCCCAGTGCCGTGTGAATGGCGATGTTTGCTGACGACGACTGTTGGCGCGTTGGAGCAGTACAGCACCAGGGCCGCGGGCCGGCATTTGCGCGTGCGTCCGGTTGGTGGCTCGGTGTTGCGGTGGTGTCCGTTGTGCCAGCCGATGACGCGCCAGGAACAAGGGAACCACCGAATGCTGCCCCAAAAAGGGAAGCATTAGCAACAGTGCAGTAGCATTAGCGCGCAGCAGCGTAGCGAATCGGCAAACCCCTCGAAAATCGATTCACCTTTTCTTGGTTGTGGGTGGGGCAGGGAGAGGATATTTGCGTGGTTAGCGTTCGCACGCGCATTAGAGTTCCCGGGAGGTGCACTTTGAGTTGAGTTTTTGGATTTTTTCTTTATTAGACTGCAACCTGCGCATGCTCGAGCGTTCGTGCTCGGCCACGATCTCGGCCTGCCTGCCAGCGCTCCATTTATCATCCCGCTGGCGCGTTTTTCGTTCCGAAAAAAGAAAAAAAAACTAATCGATTAGGATGAGCCGTTGTTAGAGCAGCAAACCATTAAGCGTTAGGGAGCCGCGCAGGAAGCGCGTCTAATTTTAATTAAATAGCCTTTTATCCTGCCGCACTAAGGCCGGCAGTAGCAGTGCGTACGGTTGTGTGGGAAGCACCTCGTTACCTTTCGGAGCCTCCTCCGAGTTCCCCACTAATCAGGAGCCTTCAAAGGCCAGCGGCCGCAGCGACCGGCCTTATGAAGGCATAACAATCAACAAACCCAGCCTAGCCAACTGTGATCGGTGGGTGATTTTAGGGTTCGCTTACAAAACGATCGATTCGCTCCAGCTCCAGCTCGGCACCGTAATCGATCATCCCGCCAAACCAAGACCGAGGACGAAGTTGCGCGGCGCAGGACTCTGACTCCACCCGAATGAAGCCATCCAGCCAGCCCGCCAGCCAACCGGGCATGCTTACGAGGCGCAAATGGCAACGCAATGGCTTCAGCAACAGCGATCAACACAGTGCGCGTGTCGTTCTGTACAGCACGGCACGCGTCAGTGTGTCCGTGTGGCCGTGTGTGTGTCTGCATCTGTTCCTACCCCTCTTACCGCCCCTCCCCCCCTCCCCCCCCCCCCCCCATCCCCTTGGGTGGATGGGTTTTGCATCGTAAAAACCGCAGCTCGCCACGGCCAAGGGAAACGCCAGGTGTATAATTTCGATTCCGCGGCCCTTTTGTCCTTTTCCTCCCTCCCTCTCTCTCTCTCTCTCTCTCTCGCACACACACGCACCGCAGCACCGTTTGGTTTATATATGGACAAAGCAACGCCACGGAAGAAAAGACAAAAAATACCCCGCCTCCCCCGGCCCAACGTTTCGCCTGTCGTCGCGCGTTCGTCGTCTTACGCATCGCAAGTCCTTTGTTTTTACCACCGCGTGTGCTGAGTTAGAGCCAGCGGGTTAGACCATGGCAGGGCTAATTTATGATTTTTTTATTTATGCGAACATTATTGATATTTAATTATTGCTAATGTTATGTTACTGCTGCTAGGGCATGATGCGACGGCGCCTGTAGGGCGCCATCATTTGGCATCTTCTCACCCACCTTCCATCCCGCCAACCACCCCCCCGTAAGCTCCTTGAAAAGGGCAAAGCCAGGGCTCCGGGCTCTCTAATGTTTGTTTTTGGCTCCGTCTTCGTTCCAATCCGCACAGACATTAAACCCTTTTTAACGGACGGTGTTGATAGAGGATGATGGCGGAGGCCAGCCAGCTGTCGCAAACAAGTTTCACTCGCTCGTTCGTTTGCTCACTAGGAAGCGGCATGAGCAGCTTGATAGGCTCTGGCTAATATGGGGCGAGACGACCCTGTCCTGTAGCCCGCGAACCCCGTTGCCGAGAGAGAGAGAGAGAGAGAGAGAGAGAGAGAGGGAGGAGGAGCGAATTCAACGTCCTAGGCACCATCTCCCGGTAGCAGCAACTGCAGCAGCTACTTTCCCTTTTCCCAATAGCGAGCCCTATCCTCATAGACGAAGAAGCGATCTTCGTTCGAACGAAGGCACGTGGGCAGCGGTTGCGTTTTATTTTTATTTTTAACCCTTCCTGTATCCCCTCATTCGCCGTTTAATGTGATGCTGCCGTCGCACGTTCGCTGATTTCGGAGATTTCAATTTAAAACCGCTCTCGATCTCGTGCTGCTGTTGTTGTTGCCGCCGTACCCGAAGGTATCCTGCTGCGCAAGCAGCAGCACGAGCAGCTCAGCAGGGAGCCTCGCCCAATGCTTCTCGCGGATCATCGCGGCTTCTTCACCGGCGATCTTCGGCTTCACCGCTCCGCTGTCCGCGACCTATCGCGACAGCTCACTTATCCAGCGTCCTCAGTATAAGGACGCTGTGAAAGCAGGGGAGGGGTGGAAGTGTAGCGCGACAAGTGCAACACTTCATCGCCCTCATTACGACACGCCAGCAGCAGCAGCAGCAGGTTGCTAATCGTGACCGCAAACAGGGTTTAATAACAATTATTTACACTCGCCATTTCGACGCTACTTTACGATGCTGATCCGCGGCACGCACACACACACATGCAGAGCAGTGGTGACAGGAGATTGAGGGGTAGAAAGACTTTCTCCAACTGCACGCGCCGCCACATCCTTGGCTCGTGCTTCGTTCGAGCACACACGCATCACGAATGGCGATCGAAGGACAATTATGGGTCCCGGCTTTTTATTTTTATATTCCCATTTTTCGCATCGCGTTGTTTTTGTGGTTTTTTTTGTTGTTTGTTTGCTTCTTGCTTTTCGTCGTTGTTTTGCTTTCGCGGACGAGATTAAGCGATCAGCAATTAAGCGAAGTAATTAAGATGGGCTCTCAGTCAGTGGCGGTGCAGGTGTGTGCAGGTGCAGCTGATTCTGGTGTCCACGAGTCGCTGTCACCGTGATTCACCTCCTGCTCCACCTCCTACCCCTCCTCTTCTTCTTCTTCTTCTGCTTCTTTGGGGAAGCCACGGAAGCCTGAATCGGTGCGCCATCGTTTGCGAAGCTTTCTGAGCGACGCATTAGCGAAATTATGTTGCAATTCTTTCTCCACTACCATCACCACCATTATCAGCCCTCCCCGTTCGTGAACCACCCCTTTTCCCCACACAACTCACTCGTTCTCAGAATCTTAAAGATCGGAATCTGAGAGATCATGTGTTGGAATCGAGCCAGAACAGCGGGCTAAGTGTGGAGAATGGCAAACGACGACTAAGCCCGTAACGTTCTCTTAGGTCCTACGGTGGTAGACATTCGTATAGCCGCAGGTAGTTTTTTCAAGGATTCTCAACTAGCTCTCAAACTAGCCATATTATCACATATTGACGAAAAACACGTAGGACTTTTGTTCGAGAAAATATGAGGAAAATTCTAAATTTCACATAGACATTTGTATGGCCGCACTTTATGAACAACTAATTTTTCAAATAGTGCTTTTGAAGCAATTTGCAAGGTGGTATTTTTTATTACTGCATTCTTTTCTAACAAATCGAAAACTGATGATTTGCTATGGGTTCCAATTAGATTTAATGGGTTTCCTATTTATTTTCTTAAACTCGAATTATTTTTAATTTACCGATTGTTATAAGAAACCAATCCAAATAACAAACCCAAAAACGTTTCTTATGTAGTTGCAATAAGAAATGCATGGCGGACACTTGGTTAAAGGGACGTTCTCGTCCCCAAACCATGCATTTAATTGTTGGCGAAAATTAATTGACGTGTTATTGTCCTGTAATGGAATGGTGCAGAAAGCCTTAGGTAACTACGCTAAGTTAGGACGAAGAACGTCCTAGGCGACCATTAACGTCAATTGACAAGGCTCCTGCCCAAAAAATCAAATCTTGACATCCTAATATCGTGCTAATTTACTAAACTCAAGAGAACGAGAACAAAAAGAGAGAGAGAGAAAACATGAGAAAGCCATGATGAAACCATCGTTGTATCCTGTGCATGGGGATACAACGCTCGCACACACACACATTCATACAGGCACACATTTTTGACACATTGTTGCACTCTGATGCCTATCCCCCCGGTCAGATCGCTTTGCTGGACCGGAAATAGCTTTCAGGAAACACCTCACTCAGTACTAATCAATCCGATCGGCGCGATGACCACGCGTCGCAGTCCGCAGTCCGCACCACCTTGGCCACCTGCACACACACACACACACCCATCAATTTGGAGAAGACGAAGAAGGAGATCCTAATCCGCGCGGGCGTGCGCTCGTCGCTGATCGCCTAATGGCGTTTCGGAGGAGGTGAAT
Organism: Anopheles aquasalis; assembly: GCF_943734665.1. NCBI lineage: Eukaryota > Metazoa > Arthropoda > Insecta > Diptera > Culicidae > Anopheles > Anopheles aquasalis. The sequence continues at coordinate 336,901 of NC_064879.1, forward strand.
TGCCTTCTTTGTTTTGCACTTCCTCACCACGACCTTCCGCCATGCCAACCTCGTCCTTCCTGTGTCCTTCCCTTCCTTTCTTCTGGTGCAGGAGTTGCCAGGTCAGTCGGTCGGTCGGTCGGTATCCGATTGAAGTCCACTCCTGGTTGGTTCCAGAGGTAGTGCTCCCTCGATCGCTTTGCTCATCCCTGGTATTTCGGTTGGGTGTGTGTGTCTTTTATATGTTGAAGACCAGCTCTTCAAGGGTTTCTCATCAATTAAGGGGATTGCAACGACGGTGACGGCGAACGGTCGCATCAAGTATAGGTTGCCGTGCGCCATGACCGCCTGGAGTTCGGGTGATGAACTACTTAACACTAAGCCCAGCCACCCCGCCACCTCGCCGTTTCCAAAGGCCCCCGAAACTGTATCAAACTCCGCCGAAAAAAGATTAGCTTTTTCGGATGGACACCGAGCCGAGCGCAACATTGTTATTATGATCCTCACCTCCTCCCGCCTTCTAATGATAGGTCCCATGAGGAAGATGGTGCATTGTCGCGTGCCAACGTGGCCCTGCCACTGCAGACGCCTGTAGCGTCGCCAGTAGGACGCCAGCAGCAGACCCATTTTATTCTTTCTTCTTTTTTTCCCTTATCTGCTAGCTGTACCGCGTGTATGCAGTTCTCTCTAGCCATCGGATTGCACTCAAATGAAACTAGTATGCTTTTTGAAATATTAGTACTAGTAGTAGTTGGTGCTATTGTTGAAAAGACTTATTCGAGTATACCACACAGTTTGACATAAATGGTTTGGAGACAACACCGGCACCAGAAACCAAACTCAAATAGGTGCCAGGGAAAGAGAGAGAGAGAGAGAGAGAGAGAGAGATAGAGAGAGAGAGAGAGAGAGAGAGATAGAGAGAGAGAGAGAGAGAGAGAGAGAGAGAGAGAGAGATCATCATTAAAATTGGCAATTAAAATGAGTCGGTTGTGTCTTCAGTTTTTTCGCCATCACGATTAGAGTTCGACTGATAGAGCTTTCAAATTTTGTCCGATAACTCATGGATAACTACTATTGATACTGCATTTTTAGTTTCAGCAGTGCGATTAACGGTTTGCCCTTGAAAAATCGGCAAATTGTGTCTCTCTTTTTTAATGCATACACTACAATTCACACAATGTTAGCCAATACTCTGCCACGCTATTGCCCATACCAGAAACTGATCTGATGTATCGTTTTAACCGGAGGCGGGGAGGGGGAGGGGTAGTGCGTGTCGATAGGACAACAATTGCTGGATCAATCGATCCACCGTCCAGCAGCAGCCCAGCAAAATGCAATGCACATCGCCAAAGTTCAGCGACCGATCGCTGACCGATGACAGCTCGCGAAACCCAATGAGCTGAGGCTATTGACCTTCACCCTCCTCACCATTTGCGCGGCCCAAAATTATGCTACGGCTACTGCAATGAGCAGTTGTTTTTGTTTTTAACTCGAGAAGGTGCTGCGGAGGCAAGCGGAACCACCCCAACTCGACAACGGGATGCAACCTACCAGGTCGGCAAAACGGTAAATTTAATGACCGGCGACCGGCGCGGATCGCTGTCATCGCGATCGCGATCGGCTAGTGCACCGGCGCGCGCGCGCGCCTGCCTAATGATGATGCGCGTGCACGCATAAAATGATGCTAAGGGATGGCAAGGGACAGTAGGGAGGGGGAGGCGCAGTAAGATGAGCAACAAAACCCTTCTGAACCGCTCCGCTGCTTCATTCAGCCACCTCCAATTACATAATGGCCAATTGTAAGGCCCAGTTCGGGTTCTTGCCCCCCCTTCCTCCTTCCTCTTTCCTCCTTCTCCCTTCTCTCTTTGCTCTCTCTCTCTCTCTCTCTCTCTCTCTCTCTCTCTCTCTCTTTCTCTCTCTCTTTCCCTGGCACCTATTTGAATTTGGTTCCTGGTTCCCGGTGTTGTCTCCACCAAAAATTACGCAATAAGGGGCACGCGATGGACACCAGGCAGCAGGCACCCGCTAGAACGAGCCGCGGCCCCAGCCATCATTTGCGTGCCATCTCATTTAACCCCAAACCACCCCCGCACACCCCGTTGCACAACCCACCCGGGGTGTCATTAACTCGTGATCGCGGCCGCGATCAGCGCACGAGCTCGCGAGCGCGTTCTAGATTTTCGGTGGCCACCAGCGGACGCTGGTGCTGCGGTTGGTAATGTGCACCGTTACCGTTACACCAAATTGCCACCCTTGGCCCACCGCGGACCAGCGGAGGTAGCTGATGCGGAGTAAGATAGCGGGATCGCCACGAACAAGCGCATTATTGACATTTGATAACACCTTAGCTGCCATGTATGAGGAGCGAGCGAGCGAGGGGGGGGGGGGGGGGGGGGTAAAGGGATAAGAAGGACGAATGTCGTGGTGGAGGGCGCGGTATACCAAAAAACCCGTTTAGCGTACGCCACACGCGCACGCGGAGGTGCCACACCCGGGAAGGTAATTGCGGGCGCAGAGTGGATGCTTTCCAAAAAGCGGCACCGACTTAGGCCAGCCGGACCGGACCGCCAAGGATGCGCCGGCGTCCGCTCTCTGTCGCTCTCTCTCTCTCTCTCTCTTTCTCTCTCTCTCTCTCTCTCTCTCTCTCTGCCTGTTTGTCTCTTTATCTGTGTGAAAGGAATTTTCGGCAGAAGGCACTAAGGCGAGGGTGAGGGTGTGGAGGGAAAAAAGGGTTCAAGTTCAACCCAGCCACGGTTCGAGCGATCGATCTGCCGAGTTACCGACCGGTGAGTGAACGAGCGCGCGCGCACGCCGATGACCGAAAATGGCAGCATAATTATGCGCTTCCGCATACACCCCATGCCCGCCACGCCATGCCCCACCGGTGGCATTCACCGGGATCCGGTCGAAGAACAGGCGGTCGATGGTCGTATCGAACTGGGTCACTCGATCAATTTTGCACTTCCTTGTTTCGCATCAACGTTCCGCCCTTTCATCCCTCGACCTTCATTCCTTGCCTTGTATCTGTTTCTTTTTTTTTGCAAATAAAAATCCAAAACGTCCAAAAAGTGATCAGAGAGAGAGAGAGAGAGAGAGAGAGAGAGAGAGAGAGAGAAAGAAAGAGAGGAGCGAATGATTCTTGGGGGCTGGTGGATTGATAGTCACCCCCTAAACTCAAAACTAAATTCGATGCTCACCGATTGAAATTTAACTACCCCTGTTTTGAGGAAGGGTAGCGCCCCCAGGACAATGACAGCAAACGGCCCAAAAAAATGATGGTGATGCAAACGAAAAACACTGGACCCTGGAGTTCGGTTTAACGGAACCGACCAGGGACCCTGCAATGCGCGGACAAATTCCTCATTAAATCGTCCGCCACGCTGGTGCTGATCGCTCGCTCCCTGACTTGGCCACGGTTTGCGAGCAATAATTTTCGAAAAATGTCCCTCCTAACAGAGACGGCCAGGGAGGGGGCCGCCAGTGGGTTTTAGTGGGGCACGCGAGAAACAGCGGTGCAGGATGCGGAAGAGGGGAAGGAGGAGGGAGAAAATTAATCGCCACACGCACACGCACAGTCGCCCGCCCGTCGAACATGACAGGAGAAGGAGAAATTCTACTTTCATTCAACCCTTCATTCCGTCGCACCCCAACCCTTTTTTTCACCCCTTCGAGAGCGGGGAGAGCGATCATTACGTGCGCGAGCGCGATCGGTCACGTAGTCGGAAAGGCCCGTCGATGGACCTAAGCGACTGGCCCGACTGGGAGAGAAAAACAAAGAGAGAGAGAGAGAGAGAGAAAAGAGAGAGGTGGTAGGTCACGGGGGGAGTTTAAAATTAATTTATCCGCTTCCGAGGAGCAGGAGAAGCAGAGAAGAAATGGGGGGAAATGTGCTGATGGAGCCTTGCGCGTGCCAACCGACGAACCCGAGGACGAGCGCGTGCATGTGTGTCCGTGTCGCTGCACTGGCTGCACATATTAGCATTATGCGGTTCCCACGGCCATCGGGTGGGTGACGCCAAAGTGTCGCCTGGACAGCTGGAGCTGCCGTTATTGGCGCCAGCGCCACCACAACCATCCACCTCAAGGGGAGGGGATCATCTTCCCTCTTCCTCCTCCTGTTCCACCTTCTACTTCTCCATTCTACGCCCCGCTACGAGCAGATACGGCACCGCGATGGGGCGATGCGCTGCCTTGGTGCCGATCTGCTTTCTTATTCAAGAGTTGTACACGAATCTAATCTTTAATTTTCTACAACACAAAACCCAAATTCAGCAGTAAACAGATCACTCTTTTAAATAGTAAACACAGATCTGATCTTTAATTAGTACACGGTGCACTAGAACAGAGTGCATAACTTCGACGTTGCCAGACGTGCGTGTCAACAGTAGTTTTTTTTTCTAGGTTTTCCAATCTTTTTCAATTATCTCCAACGATTCTTTTAGTTTTGTGCAATGCAATGCTGTTTCCGGTGTACTCAAATTAATCCTGAAATTCTGGAAACAAACGAGCAGCAGCAGCAGCAGCAGCCTTGTTTGCGAGACAGGACACTGGCAATAGGGCCATAAAAGGATGTGAAATAGGCATTTGAAGATGTTGAATTTGGACGCGCAGTAGAATTAGCTATCGAATGAAGTGGCATATCCGAATCAATATTCAATGGTTGGTTACCAGTTTTTGAACCGAGTTTTTGTTTTACAGGTTTCTGATTATTTAATATATTTCCATGAATTCTACCAATGAAAAAAATGCATGTTTTTGTCTGCTTCACACTTTCGACCCACTCGCGGCTCGATCTTTCGCCCCACTATGGATTTTAGGGCTTTGGAGCTATGATTGCGAGTTTTTAAAACCTTGCTTATTTTTTTCCTATCCTTTCTCATAGATCCCTCGTCCGCGAAACCCCCCATCGTTGCCCAAGGTCAACTCGCTATCAGCGAGAAAACGATGGATACAGGAGTTGATTCGCTGGCGAAACGAAACTAGCAGGTGGCCCCCTATTGGGCACACTGCAGGCGACCTGCTTTCATGCTGGCCAATTTCACTTCATCACCTCCGAGAGCGAGAGAGCGGGAGAGAGAGAGAGACAGAGAGAAATGGTCGGTGGAAGGACGAGCAAACCAGAAATCCATTATAATGCCGACGCATAAGGGAAGCCACGCATATAATTACGCCATCAGGAGCCACTCCTGTTATCAGATGCAATGAGGGTGTATGTGTGTTTGTTTGTGTGCGCGCATACCCATCACTGTACACGGCTAGAGGCTTCGAGTTTTCTGCACGGTACAGGATGTGCCGGCGCTTCCGCCGGATGAGGCTGATGACGACGACGACGACAAAACACTTGACCGCTGCCCGGTTTTCTGGGTCACTCCAATCCAGCCTGCCATTTCCGGTGTGCGTACTGTAAGCCTGGCACCAACCTTCCGATCGGATCGGTGCCTCGGTTACGCCGAACAGGGGATAGCGAAAGGACAGCGAGACCGAGGCCCATGATACCGTTCCAAGAAGGAGGCATTTTATGAGTTTATGAAAGCACTGGAACCCCCTACAACAAAAAAACAAGCATCACGTGCTGCAGCAGCAGCAGCAGCATCGATCAATCGACACCACCAATTAAGGAAGGAGCGGTCGACCGAGGCGGCGATCCTGTGCAGTCGCAGCTCCAGTTCTAACCCGTGGAAGATCGAGGGCGCGATCGGGTGCTCGCGCGAATGACGATGATTATATGGAGTCCGAGGTAATGGACAAAAAGGTGCCGCCACAAGCCCGGCGACCCCGGGAAGCCTTAGCAACATTGTGATCGCATGTAATGATCACTCTGCGCCGATCACTGCGATGAGTCTCCGAGCCTCCGAGAACACCGACACTGACGCCGACGCCTCATAAAACACCCGCCGAAGGATCCTGGTGCGCACGCCCGGTTCGATGCTTCGATGGATCCTTTTCTTCGAGAATCGGCCATTTTGGGATTTTTCGGGTTTTTTCGTTTTTTCTGCTGTTTTGTTTTACTTTTTTTATCATCCAGGTCCAGCGCATGGCCCGGTTCGTCTTGCTACGCGCGCCCTCTCCTTCATCGAACGGTTCATCAAGTGGCAATAAATCTATCGGAATCTAATTATAATGATCCACCGAACCTCGGGAGAGGGAGAAGCGTGGGTTCTCGGGGTCGCACGGTGAATGGCTGGCTGATGATTAGGCCGGAGACTGATTTATAGTGGCCCATGGCGTTCAAACCGCTCCAAACTAGCTGGTTTTCAGCAGTACGTCGGCATTGCAACCGTTGTAATTTTTGTTGACAAAAAACCCCGCGCGCAATAAAGGATCTACATCGCGACAAAAACAAGTATTTTCAATTTACACGTTAGAAAATTCGATTCCTCGATGGCTGATAGCATTACGGTAGGTAGCGCTTCGGTGATTTCTGCTCCAAAAGGAAAAAGTGATCACAATTATCAAACCGGGTTCGTCGCTTAAGTCTTTTGATTCGCACCGAAAACAGTTCCCATCGTAGCTACGTGATGGGTCATCAGATAAATACATATCGATACTCGTTTGAACGATTATAAGTTTATCTAGGTTGAGTTTTTGTTAAATTTCGTATTTTTCGATTTTTGGCAGATTTTTAAAGTTGATGAAAAGTGATGCTTTTTGTCATTTTGCCTAAAAGCACGATTTTTAAAGATTTGTTTTAAAAAAAGTATCAACAATTTTCATAAAATCTCAAAGGGGCTACCTGGCAAAAAGTGTACAGATTATGTGTTAAAAATTTCGAATCGATCGGTCCAGTAGTTTTTCCGGTACGATGGCCACCGACTTTAAAAACGTTGATTTTGAGAAACGCTCTTCACACTAGCGAGCTGCACGGAGCCTTGTATGAAACGCGGATTTTCAAAAATCTGTATCTTTGTCAGTTTTTCCTCGATTGATCCAAAACTTTTACAAAATACTCTTGAAACGATCAGTTTTCATAAAAAAATGTTAAAAACATGTGTCACAGAAAAATTAAATACCGAAGCCCCGAAGCCGAATACCTTAAGTGAAGGCTGCGAAAATCGTTTGTTTAGGTCCTTGTTTTCGCCAAACAATATTTTGAATTTAGAAACAAAAATTACTCGTGTAAGGAGAATGCGGGATGTGTGTATGGAAGGAAGGAAGGAAGAAAGAAATAAGGGAAGGAAGGACTTGCAGAATGGAAGGTGGTGGTGCGCATTATAATTTCATCATAATTTGTGAACAGGCAGCTCATGGGGAGTGCTCGGTCGCATCGCCGCAATCACCGCGCAATCGCGCGCGTTGTCCCACGGATTGAAACTGTCCCCAGAAGGGTCCCCGTGGCCTGGCTCATTATTTGACCGTTTGTCTCCCACCCCCCCAAAAAACCCAGACTTTGGTAGTGCAGCAGTGCAGCGTGCTTGCCTCGTGGCGGTATTTTAATTTAGCGGCATCTCGTCGTCGTCGGACCGTCATGTTGCGGTTGCTGGGCCTACCAGTCCTTTGGTTTCTCTGTTTGTATTTTGGGGAATTTGGGGGCTGGAGAGCACCTCCCCCCCCCCCTCTCGATGAGGGCTGGTAATTGGTACAAGGCGCATGCGCGTGCCGCATTCTTACAAACGGCCGCAAACCGCATACGTTAGGGTTAGGGCCATCACAAACACGAAACGCGAAACGCACTCCGTGCGACAATTCGTTGCTGCTGCTGCTGCTGCTGCTTCTGTTGATGCTCGCGTCCCGCGTCACACACTCGCGATCAGCACAGCTTCTAATGGTTTCGATTTCTCCTTCATGCTTCGCGACGACGACGCAGTCATCTTTCATCATCGTTCGTCCTGTTTTTTTGTGTCCGGTGTCCTCTTCGGTTGTCACTGTCACTTTCGAGCACTGTTGGTGGATAATGGAATGGATGCAAGCAGCAGCAGCCGATGGCTCGTGGTCGATCGCATAAATTATTCACTCCGCAAAAACCCGGTGGTACGAGTAGTGTGTCGTTTACGGGAGGGAGAGAGGTTGGATGAAGTGGAAAATGGAGTGAAGGCAGGAACCGGCAAGGCAAACCACCCTGTTTTTCCCCTCACTAGCAGACGAATAAATTCAGCTACAACTAAATACTTTCTGTTACATGTGCTTAAAAAAAGGGGTGAACTATTGAACTAGCATGAGTTCTAGCATGAACTCTAAATCTAGTCAATGCGCAAATCGAGCTAGAAGTAATGCCCGTCATCAAAAACGGCCAGGTTGACCTTTTTTCGTCTAAAATGACCGAGTTATTCCATTCTTCGGGTAGGGAATGTGATTTTTCGCTTAGTTCAAATGATACACCTTATGTAGCTCAGTTAATTTGGGTTTTTGCTAGTCTTTTGCGCCACTCCAAGTGCTCACTCACCCGCCAGCATTTGTTTTAAGTGACGTGTAGTCACTGTCAGATCCAATTTAGCGCGGATTTATGATGTTGATCTTTTCTCATTCACTAAAATCTGTAGCATTGTCCATTTAACCTTTGAGAAAACCCCATTTTTCTCCCCACAATTCTCGAAGGGATCAAGATTATCGATATTTTTCAGCTTTTTTTCCATCAGCTTCGTGTGCTTGATGATGTATTTGAACCATTTTTCTACTAGGTAAGCTTGCATGGTAGGTTCAGATCCAAAAAGAAACATTTTTCCAACTCTAACTCTTCGAGCTCCAGCCTAATCGTTTGTAACCAGACCATTTAACCGAAACGCGCTGCCGTTCTGCTCCCCTCTTTCGAGGAACGCGTGGCAACAGCACCAGCGACCAGATTAAAGTCCGCCTTGCCCGTGGGTCCTCGGAGGCGAAAGGGTAGAAGAGTTGGATCCTGGCGAATGATTCTGAGGGCGAGGGCCCCGGCCCGGAAGGGGGCAGGGGGGTGATTTAGATTAGATGTGTCACAACACAACGGCTACACGCACGCACGCACAGACGCACGCACGCGCCCTCTCAGGTGAGGTAAGGCGAGGCCTATTATCCCAAATTAAATGCTCAATTAGAGAGCACCCCCCCCCCTCCCTCTCCGCTCTCCCACCCTCTACGCTACCTACCAGTGGATACCGGTTCCACACGAAGGCAAACCCCCTAGCCCCCCAAATGGAGTCGCGCGAGCACGTGCTAGAGAGAGCTATTGAATGGCCTCGATTCGATTTAAAATGTGTGTAGAAGAAAAACGGTGTAGAAAAGAGAGAATAGGAAGAAGGGGACGGGGGGGGGGGGTGTACGATTAAGAAGAAGAATGAGAAACAGAGATAGAGTAAGAGAGAGAGAGAGAGAGAGAGAGACGCGTGCGCTCCTTCTGACTTGGTTGATTGCCTCATTGCCACCACTCATCGGCATCTTCCGCGTATCATAGGGCTTCCGTTCCCGTGCGCTGTGGTCCGGGACCGGCACGTCCGGACCCCCAACCGGTGGCCAAGCCATATTCAATCAAAACCTGGGCCTAGAGGGGGGACAAGGAACAACAAAAAAAGAATGGAGCCACAGCGGAGCAATCGAAACGAACGAAACCCCACAAATCACTCGACAAAAGGATAAGAAGGAGAGAGAGAGAGAGAGAGAAAAGCGAGGAAGAGGTAGGCCGGGTGTGGTAGGTAACCCTTTGAGGGGTAGGGAAGATCGGGAAGATCCGGAAGGAAAGCACCGGTCGAGCGCAGCTGTCCTAGCCCCAGACGAAGAAAAGAAGGAAAGGGAAGACGGGGCAGGGACGAGGGGATTGTAGCTCCCGTCTGCCCCTAGCCGGCCGGGACCAGCACCGGTCTCTGTGTCTCTCGCGCATAGTAGTTAAGCGGCGGCGTGTGCCACAACGCAAGAAGACGACGCGTGGCGACGAGGCGAAGACGAACAGCAGCAGGAGATGGAGCAAAAGCAGGAGTGCCAAAAAGGGCCACATGAAGGTAGCAAAGGGTCAGCACCACCTGCCTGGCGATTGGCCCGGAGAGAGAGCGAAAGAGAGAGAAAGAAAGAGCGGAAAAGCAACAAAAGCTGAGGCACCGAAAGCTGCGGCCAGCTCGTAGCGAACAAACGATTTCAACGCGCGCGTGCGCGCCTAGACATTCTGGGCGACGAACCCCGACGAAAAGGAGATCGCGGAGGGGGTGGGTGGCAGATGACTGGTGAGTGGGCCTTTTGGAAATGGGGGAGAGGGGGATTGTATCGATTGCATCTACTGCCAACACCCCCCCCCCCCCTCCTTTCCTTCTCTCCTTAGATCTAAGCTCAATGTAGACAACTACTCCTTCATTAAGCATGTCAAGAGTATTGTGTAAATTTTTGGATCAATCAAAGAAAAACTGAAACAGTTATAGATTCTAAAAACTCCGCGTTTCATACAAGGCTCCATGCAGGCTTACGGTTACGGTTACGTCCCAAAAAATCGTCAAAAACGGGCCTTGCTTTTGCCCGAAAATACCCAAGCCACCCCTTAAGACCAATCCTAAGGTACACATCAGGCTTTGGCCGGTCCTACCTCAAGGAACTGCGCACGCGACGGTTAATGACCGTGAATGCTTCAAACCAAGACACCACAGAGCCGACACACGTACGCCTCCGTGTACGTTTCGTCACCGTGTTTGGCCAGCTGTCGGTGGCGGAGCTGTTTACCCAGTTCTCTCTAGCCGTCGGACACTCGTGCGCCTAGCGCATTTGATAAGCATTGATAACGCCCCCGCACATATACATGGCGAGCGCAAACAAGAGGCACGTTCTTCGCGCCAGTGTCATCATAAGAGAGTGACAGAGAGCGCAGATATAGTACAATGCAACGCAAGGCAATCAATCGCAGCTGGCTGGCTGGCTGGCTGGCTGGCTGGTAGGCGCCAAAAGATGACGCGGGCGCGGGCGGTAATGGTAACACCTGGGATCAGGGATCAAAACGACATCGTGCCATCACCACCAGCACCACCGGTGGTTCCGGTTCCGGTTGTATTCCGGTAAATATTGAATCATCTAGCGCGACACACAAGCGCAAACACGACCGCATACTTTCGACGCTCGTTCACGGTTGACGATGCTACTGTTGCTGCTGCTGCTGCTGCTGCTGCTGCAAGATCAATCAAAGCGATACACAGAAATAGGCGAAGCGCGCGCCCCGTTCTGATCGAGCATCGAGCAATATAATCAGAGATCCATCGTCTTCCTACTGCTCCTCCTTCTCCGGTATTCAGGAACGGTACCCGTAACGGAACCGGAACGCGAACGTGATCCTGCACCCGGATCCTGCACAGTTAGCCTGCAGTTTGTAACGGGCCACGGGTCTGTGCCGCACGATTGAAAGCATGGTCCCGTTGTTTTTTTCTTTTTTGACATTTTTTCGGTTGGTCCCGACACCTTCAGCTTCACCGACACCCAGCAATTAGAACAGGGGCAAGGTGCCAGGTGCAAGGAAAGAATGTATTCTGAATGTTAGTTGCACAATTCGCGAACCGCGCAGATGCGCCGGCCTGGTCTCAACTTCGTCTACGTTCGATCGTTCGAGCGTAGGGATCGAATTCCTCATTTTGCAACCCAAAGGAAGAGAAGAAGGAGGACAAGGGTTTGAAAATGCGAATGGATGCAACGGGGAAGGTTCAGAGGGAAAAGGGTTTAGGTTTCAGCAGCTCCATCATGCGGACATAGTTTTCTAGCAGTAGAATGAAGGTTTCTTCTATTTCTAGGTCGTGATCTGCTGCGAACACCGCAAACACAGGCGGCCGTGGAAAGGATCAAATGAATCATGGTTTCAAAGCAATTTCGTCACTGGTAGAAGAAACCATGGACAAAATCAACAAATTGCGCTTCGAACTGCTTCCCCACCGACCGAAGAGCGTCCGTACGGTGGGTGGAGAATTATTTCGAAGCCCAATTCGTTGATTTTGTCCCTGGTTTCCTTCGACTTGTGACACGGTGCATTCAGGAAACGCGGCAGTCACTTTGAAAACAGCTTTTTCATACCCAACTGTTTGTGCGATGTACTGAAAATTGTGCTTTTTAATCACTTTATGGCATCAACAATCTTTTACAATTTCACTTTACGGTTGGAATGTATCAATTTTTCGACTTTTTCAAAGTTTTCTGCCGAAACGTCTCATGTGGATGACCAGAGCGTCGGTGTCCTTACGAGCAAGTCTAAACTCTGCAAAGCAGTATTTATCACTTGATTTGGAAGGGGCAGGTTCTTTAGAACATTTTCAAGCCATTCGTGCGCTGTGACAGTATTTTATCCCATCAAATAACAATAATAATCCATGCGTTGAATCCATGATTTTTCTAAACACAAAAGTAAAAGGATATTTTTTTTTTACCATCTACATTTGAGGCCAAAGACTTATTGGCTCACCTGTTAGTATGTCCCAGCGACATGCTATGCCTCCAGAATGCTGGATGCATTAAAAAGAGAGAGAGAGAGAGAGAGAGAGAGAGAGATAAAGAGAGAGAGAATGGGGCATTGACAATGGGGAGCGTACCCTGAGAGCAAATCTCCGGAAAACAAAAACAAAAATCCCCGAAAACCAAAAAAAAACGCAAAAGCAAAGCGGGGAAACAGGGATCCGTTTCCGCGGTTCCATCCATCATCTTTTTCGTTTCCACTCCGCTTCACCCGCCCTCCGCCGGTATGCTTCCTGCTCTCAGGACCGTTCGTCCATCTCAGCCGGCTGCAGCCACAGCGGATCGCGGCCAGCGCGGAAGACAGAAGACGGATCCTATTAAAGCGGAGTAGCTGTAGCTGTAAGAGAAGCAGAAGAAGAAGAAGAAGAAGAAGAGGAGGAGGAGCAAAGAGCAGCAATAGGAATAGGAGTAGAAGGAGAGAGGCGTGCAGCATGAATAACAAATGATGCCAGCGGTTGGGCGCGATGGAAGCCGAATCCCTCGCTCTCTGTCCCTGAAGAAGGCTGAAAACTTCGACGACGCATTTCTATCGACGGTCCAATGATCGAGCGCGAGATTATTTCGCTGATGAGGATCACGATGATGATGATGACGCGGTTGAAATAAAATGCCACAGTTTCCCTGCCGCCGGGATTCGGCGGGATCAGGGGGGGGGGGGGGGAGACATTAAATTCTCCCCGCAGGCCCCCGGAGATCGAGATCGATCCAGCGATCGATCCCGCATCCCTGGGCCAGGATCCACGTGCCAC
>NC_064879.1:355000-417500 GCF_943734665.1 Anopheles aquasalis
CTAGCCTATCAATGGACCAAAACGGATAAATTCGACCGAACCTCTACCGAGTCTTCCTTTTTTCAGTCGTGTACCTTTTTTGTAACAGACTGCGAGTCGGTTACATTGCGACTGAATTACGCTTTCTATCAACGTGGCGAGCAGTACACAGTGCACTGTATGAAATAGTTTTGTTTTTGTTGAAAAAAATGTCGGGAATTTATCGGTTCATTCAGTTCAGTTGCCAAGTATTTTCAACAGTTATAAAATGGTCATTTTCAAACAGACAGACTCTTGGAATAGAGCCCCAAATGGCTCTTGGTGAGTGGTTGGTCTCGAAACTCCAACGCCGGCTAACGAGGAGAGTAAAACGTTAGCGTCGGCTTACGCCACACCGTCACCCGGTTACCCGGGCGGGCTCGATTGCATACATTAGCGCAGTCGCACTCGCTTCACCGATATTTCAGCGTCCTCACCCCTTTTCTTCCTCCTTTTCCTCCGCCTCTCGCCTAAAGGAAAAGGTTAAATCGATTATCACCCCTCTCCCCGGGTTGGTCACGTCAACCCCCCCATCATCTGTGGCCACCCTTTGGTCGCTTTTTCTCGAGCCTCGATTTCGACGGATCATCGGTTGGGATTTTGGAGTTGGGTGGGGTTTGGGCGGAGAGGGTTGACCGATGAGGGTGTTGAGAGGTTACCAAATCCTTCGCGGTGGGTTTATGGATCGAATCGAGAGCGAGAGGGAGATTAGCGTTGAAGGGGGGAGCACGAGAGGTGATGATGGTAAATTATACACCAGTGTGTGTGTTTGTATGTGTGCATGTGTCGAACGTTGTTTCATTTGTAAGGTGGCACAAGGGGGAAGAAGTGCAACAACGACGACGATCGTCAGTGCCGTTTGCGTGTCGAGTGCTCATCGCACGTTAAAGTATTGCGCTCCTGCGCTTCTGCCAATCCAGGGCAAAGATAATCACCATCATCACCGCCCTCCCCCCCCCCCCCCTCAAGTATCGCGAAGATGATTGGAACGGGGGCATCGTATCAAGGTGTCAAACGGTGATCTTCGCCGCTTCTCAGCTTCTAACGAACAGAAAATCGCGGCCAAGAAACGATCTCGTAATGCTGGTGTGAGACAGAGAGAGAGAGAGAGAGAGAGAGAGAGAGAAAGAGAGAGAGAGAAAGGAGAGGCTTATCTCGCTTATCCAGTGCGCGCTTTGCAGCAGCAGCAGCGACACGATCACAAACCCAAAAAACCCCCGATGCCAGTGCACGTTTCCTTCTCCGTTTTTTATCGTTGCTGATCGCTGGCGCGTCGACTGCATCGACGATGATATGACTGCTGGTTGCCTAATCATTAGGGAACGATGGCGAAAACCCCCGTGTCCCGGCCACCAGGATTACAGCTCGTTACTCGGCGTCGATGTGTCGTACTTACCCCACTTGCAGTACTCCGCGAACCGCAATAGGGTGGTGAACGGACGGTGACCAATTTCTGGCACGAAATCGAGGCCGATCGGCGGTTTGCTGCCGGCACCCAATGGCCATCCATCCTGGTGGATTCATCGGGATGGTGGGGGTCTCCGGGATGGGAGAGGCCCGCGGCAATCGGCTCTCCAAACGCGATCGCGCAGCGAGCCCGTCAGCGTCAAACTCATCATCAAAACAAACAACCCAAAACCAACCACCCCGGCATTCGACTTCCCATTCCAATGGGCCCATTTTTGGGGTGGCCAAGGACAAGGGCGTGATGACGGCGTGGCCTGACGCTCGCCTCACGGTGACGCTAAGTGACTTTTAATTGTTTTTTTTTTTTTTGTTTTGTGGTTTTGTTTTGTTTGCTGTTGGTTTTGTTTGTTCCGGGAACGAGCTCCTTTCCAACCCCTTCATCTACATCGCTTCCCCGCTCTCCCCTGCCAGCCAGTATGAGGAGGAGCACCCCTTGGGGCCATCAATCACTGATGAACCGGTAGCGGCAGCAAGTTCCTTGTCGTTTTGGTCAGGCAATAGATACTGGCTAATGGATGTGCGTGTGTGTCGGTGTTCTGGTGGCGTTTATGTGCCCTAAATTCACCCGCGAAATCGGTAAAGAGCACCGACCAAGAGAACCACCGCGAGGAACATGCGGTGCTGATCGGGTTGCGTCTCCTCGTCGATCACCCCCGGAGGTCGCCAACATTATCAACATTCTCACCAAACCTCCTAGCGCCGGACAAACCAGGGCCTAGTGCCGAGCGGCCGAACATTAGGACGCCCGTTATCGCAACCCGTTTGCGGCCCTGGGTGGTCCGTAATTCATTTTGTTCCATCAACTCCAACCGTATCGGCCTCGGTCGCATCCTTATCGCATCCTTTTTCCGCTTGTTGTGGAACCGGGGTGCTTCACTCTGGGTGCTCGCGCAGTGCCTCTTCTAATCTGCTCTCTGGTTCGGTGGTCCATTTCGATAGCGAAGATGAGGAGGGAAAGGAGTGCGGAAAATGCAGAAGTATGATGCACCTGAGGACTGCACTGGACACTGGGCTGGGCAAGGGTGGTCTAGTCAATCGGCCCCCGTGTTTGCTCGTATGTCATATCTCTCTTTTTTCCTCTCTCTTTCAGTATAATACCTTTAATAAACCTCGATTAAAGGACAAAACTTGGGATTTGAGACCCCGCGAAGAAATATTAAGAGAATCAAAGACAGACAGACAGACAAATAGAGAGAGGGAGAGAGAGAGCACACGTCAGGTAAAAGGGAACGATAAGGCTCGATCCCCGATTGGTGCAGTAGCGATCGCGATACCACCAAATCCGATTGCCAATTGCCTTCGATCCCCTAACGAACGCTGGTGACCCTAACAACCTGACGCAACGCCAGAAGAACGCGAAGAACGAAGAAGAAGAAGGAGTTTACGAAGAAAAAAAAAGTGGAAGGTACCGCCGGGAGTCAAATATTAAAATCAAAAGTGATAATTCATACGCTCGGTTCGGCTCGGCTCGGTTCGCTCGCGTCAGATCACGGACACGATTTTCAATATGAAGGTAACATGTTTATTGCAATCTTCAACCCCATCCACCCCCCGCCCCCCACCCTTCCCTGCAACCCCCGCAACGAATGATGCAGAAGTGGCGGCGCACGAAAATTAAATTCTCTTGCGTGCCCCTCGCAAACCGCGGACCGTCTTCCTCTCGAGCATCGAGCCGGCTGCACCCGGTCCCGGTCGCATGCCTGCATCCATGCGCATCCTGCAAAGGGTAAGGAGAGGGAGAAAAAGGGGCACAAATCGTTAAAAAATTGGAGCTGGCTGGTGCGGCGGGCGCTGGTAGTGGCAGTGGAAGTGGGCCGACAACGACCGTTGCCGAACAACAACCAACCCACAGGACGAACACGCAGACGGCACCAAGAACGAGCCCCACGAGGCTCTCACTGATACTGTACGGTGGGATGCGATGTGTAGCGCGCGCTGGTCATGTTTGTCATTGGTTTTTTTTGTACACAACATTTGTGACCTAGCACCTACCAGCTAGTGCAGTTGTTAGCTACTACACTGCTGGTCAATAAAATAGGTAAATCAGTGATTAGGGCCAACATTAATTAACTAACACGGTTTTCATTTGCTCATATCAAAAGCCAATATTTGATTTCAACATTAGTCAGTATCCATGTGTATCACCCGTTGTTTTGAAGAAGTTTATGCATCGTTTCTTTGAATGCTAGGCATTGAATCGACCAAATCCTGACAAGTTTTCACCGGAATGGAATACCATTCCTGCTGCACTTTTTTCCACTATTTATGATTATTTAAAAAATGTTATCCAGCTCACTTTTTCTTTAGTGTATTCCGGGTGCTAATGTGCCCAGTGTGCACGGAAAGTTGCTGCCGAAAGACGCGCCCATTAATCCTAAGACTGGCACCCGGGAGAAGAAAGTGCGACCGGGCGCCTCGGTCGCCTCGGTCGCCTCGGTCGCCGGGTTCGCGCGAGTAACAATCATGATGATGCTGATGATGCACCGAAGCCCCCGGGAGTGATGATTGGCAACTGTAGCTCCTTTGCGTCTCTCACCCTTACTCCAGCTCGTCTGTTTTCCCCTCGTCGAAATGCCACCTTACGCTAAACGCTCATCTACGATGAGCTTTAGTGTTTTATTTTTGTTTTTTTTTAGAGAGAGAGAACAGAGAGTGCACGCAACACAGGACCTCGCTGCGTCCACCAGGCAGAAGTAGAAGAAGCATATCTTCTGAAGTGGAAGCAGAAGAGAACGCAATCCATCGGTTTTATGTTTATTGCCCCTGTGTGCGCCCGGTCCACGCGCCACGTTGCGTTCTGCTCGCGATCGCTCGCAGTTATTGCGAATTCGTAATTTTGGCACCGCCAATATCCGCCAATGGGCCGTCGGATCGGATCGGATCCGGTTGGTCACCCGGACCCAGCTGGTGACCAGCGTGGTGTGGCTACCGAACCGCTGGCAACGCGACCGAGCGCCACTCACTGAGCTGAGGTATGATTATGTTTGCTTTTATGATTACTTTTAGAGCGGGCATTAAACGAAAAACCGCCCCAAACCTGGGCGCGCGCCTGTGTCCCTTGGTGCAATGGTAATAATCGATTTCTCTCAGCAGCAGCAGCAGCAACCGATCCGATTCTACCAGGACCAGAATCGTTCGCGTGGCCGATGCGCAGCAGCAGCGCAATTAGCGGCGCAGGCACCACCAAAGGAGGTTCCCTTTAAGGGTCTCTGCACGCATGAAAACCAAAACGGACTCTAAACCGGAACCGCCTCCGGTCATCGTCGCGGCCACCAGAGCAGGATCCCACGGTTTTTTTTTCGGATGGGGAAGGCGGCTGGTGGAGGGGGGGGGGGGGGTGGGGAGGCTAGCCAGGATTAATGCACTCTCTTTTTATTTTATTTTTTTCTTTTTCTGTCTCTCTCTCGCTAGACTGTCAAACGGTCAACAGTGCGAGCGACACCCACCGGACGGACACCGGTCGGCAGGTTTTTGGCACATTAAACGGGAAATTAGAGCACTATTACCACCACCCATTACCCGTCTCCTTACCACCACCACGTGGCGAGAGGCGTTAGAGCGGCCAAACGGAAACCAGCAGCTCCCAGCCGGACTCGACGTCGTCGAGCGGTAGAACGCTCTATCGGCGGAACACAAACACACGGGTGAACGGGTTAGTGGTGGGGAAGGTGGGGAAGGTGGGCTACTCATTATGCAATTTGCATAATGTTTTAAGCAGCAAAAAGATGACAGCAGCAGCGCAACACGGAACGCTGGCCAACGGTTTTGCAGTGCCAAGGATAATTGTGCGGCCGTTCGGCCGGTTCATCGTAAGGATGGCCACCTCATCATCTCACGCACACACACAAACACGCGTACACACGCGCAAGGACAGTGGGACACTTCCGGTGACCTGCTACCGGTGCCACAGCCCAAGTCCACCCTTTAATCGATTTGACCTCAAACTTTCCCACGCCGAGAAGCCGAACCGACGTCCGGTGCCTCCTTGGGGAGGGGGAAAAGGGAATGAGAGAGTGTGCCCGGGGACCCCGGGGGACACGCAAATCCGACCCGCTTCCGGCCGGAAGCTGGAGGCTGACTGGGAAGGAAGAAAGGAAAAGCTCCAGCACGAGCAACACACGGGGACGAAGTTCACGGCTGGGCTGGGGGCAGAAAAAAAAACCAGTGTGTGAGAGAGTGTGTAGAGGTAGGGAGATGAAGGGATGAGGAGGGTGAGCAAGGGTCCATCTTGTTAAGCAATTAAGCAACGCGGACTGCACACGGACTGTTTACGGGCGTTTTTTGGGTTTTCGGTCACAACATCATCGACCGTCATCATTTGCATAAATTGGAACTACGGTACAGGGGCAGGGTCACCCGTTCGCCATCCCCCTTCCATCCACTCCACCAATCTTCTCTTAACTCGAGCTCAAGCGGACGGCTTACGGCAGTGGCGACGACAACACATTCCGAATCAATTTATTGCATGTTAATTTGATATCATAATGATTATATGATGCTCCCATCCCTAGCCCTTCGGCGGATTTTGGGGGGTTGTTTAGCCACCGAGCAACACTCTATTCTTAGAAACCCCGGGCGGGGGGTTGGGTTTTGTGTTTTGGGGATAAAGCTATTTGTTAATTGAATTAGGCGATCGGAACCTCGGGTCGCTTGAGATGAACGCGCGTAGGGTCCAAGAGTATCAGGGGATGACGGCGAGATGTGGCGCTGTGTGGCGGAAAGGGTTTAGGGGATGGATTTAATTTATGCTCATGCTCATGCGCACGACAACACATTCCGCATTCGCTTCCCTCTTCGCGGCCGCCACCTTAACGAGGGTCTCAATCAACGCGTGGCCGCGGGAGGGTTGGGGATACTGAAATGGGGAACGAAACCCCCCGGCGATGTTGCGGCCAATAAATCCCGTAATTTTACCGACATTCCACCAAATCGGATCGGCGACCAAAGGTGGTCCCTCCTGCCATTTCCCTCCGAGACCCTCCGCAGCCGAGGATCGAACCGCAAAGCGTCTCGACCCCCCTTAGCGCCCCCCACTCCCCCTTTCTAGGAGATGCCACTTTCGATTTCGGGGAACGCGCGATCCAAAATTTCGGGGAACGCGCGATTTTCCAAAAATACCGTCTAGAAACAAAGATATTACAAAAACAGTGGAGCAAGGTATGAAAAGCACGCAGAAAAAGTTTATCCACACTCATGTATTTAATTATTCAATAAAACTACTACTACTACTACTTACTTATAAAAACATCATCTACACCTAATGCGCACAAACATAAGCTCAGCTCTTGAGTCGTTAAAAAACAAAAGGAAAAAAAACAAAAAGGCTAGCAAAAGGCTGCCTACAGATTTCGAAGATCATGTCAACCACATGTGCTGCATGCGATGTCGAAGATGTCAAACGCACAGAGAGCATAACGTGCTTAGCTTGCGCAATCTACGCAGCTCACTGCTGTTGACATCTCCTTCGCCTTAATCTCCTTCTGCTCTGCTGTCTTCTTCCTTCCTTATTTTGCGCGTAATAAATCGCGCCCATTCACACTCCACTCCACTCCCACTCCCGCTCGGGATGAAGGGGTGTCGACGTGATCGTGATGATGAAAAAGGGGTGAAGGATGATGATTAGAGGTAGAGGGGCGAAACGATCAACACACTTCTCTACACCTGCGGCACCCGCGGTTACCATGCGAAATGTGTCGCAAAGCTAGACACACTGTTGCTGCTGCTGCCGCTGACACCTCTGATTAAAGGCGTCGGCGTCAACGTCGTGGACGTGTCAGCAGCAACCAGCAGCCTCAAGTGCTCTTTTGCTCGACCATATAATTAACGCCAATTATTTCGCGCCGAATTTTCACGCCCTTGTTTGGCGGGGTGCATGTACAGGTGTGTGCAGGTATGCTTGTGTGTCTACAAGTAGTGAGAGTGTTTGATCTCCGAGATCTGCGGCCGGATTGCCGGTTCTGCCACTAACGAGCTGCAAATTGGGTTCAGTGGCGCGCGCGCGCTCGCGCTCGCACAGTCCTCCTCTGGTTGGCAGGCGCGAAGTTTTGCCGAGTGTTTCAATAAATCTGCATAAATTACCACCAGCACACAGGAGGGTTTGAGGGTGCCAACCGTCTGCCCAGGACCCCCGGGACAAGGCGTGCGTGAGCCTCAGTGTCAGCAATGAGGATGGGAACGTGGACGGTGAGTGTGAGTGGAACAGGATCGCCAATCGCAATTCGCACGCCTCGCGCCAACCCGCAGCCAATGGTAACCGGTGGCAGGGCGAGGGCGATCCATAAATTAGCGGACGCGACACGCACGCCCCTTCACGAGCGCATCTCGTAGCGCATCGCATCGCATCGCGTCGGTGCAAGAGTGAGGACCCCCATTCCGGGCGTACACACATCACGTAAGACCAGCAGCAATCCGGCAAACACTGGGAACCGTGCCGGTTTCTTACCGCCGGGCTACAGGCGTGTAATTTACCGCGCCACCCCCACCCGCCCGGGGAGAACCGGACACCGAACCACGCGGCCAAGTTCGTGGGTTCCGTCGCTTGCGTCACTTGCGGTTACTATCCTTATTTTTAATCCTTTTCCTCTATTCTGTTCCGCGATAGAGAACTCTCTCTTTCTCTCTCTCTCGTGTGATCACGATTCTACCAACGCGACCCTTGACGAGTCCAATAATGAAAACAGCTTGCATGAATAGGAAAAACTATAATGTCTTCAAAACAAACAGGACGATGCCGTATCGCTGAGAGAGATTGGAGCTCAAAGTGGAGCAAATGTATCAAAATTGTCGCGATCGCAGGGCTGCAGACTGCTGCGTGTACGCCTGTTGGCAGTGCCACCTGTTAGCGAGGAGGAGGAGGAGGTGGAGCACCACCTGCTAGCGACACGTGTAGCGAGTGGCAGGTGACGACACGGACAGCCGGAGCTGAGTGAGAGTTCACTCCACTATCTAGAGCCGTTCGCCTAGTTAGTCCCCCCCCCTCCCGTGTGTGCGTCTCATAAATTGCGGTGGTAAATGCGCCCGCATATGCACCGCCAGTCCCAGGCGCTGCCACAGCTGCTGCTGCTGGTGCTGGTGGTGCCATCAGGAGCAGGGCCCGAGCGCGCACGCTCATCATCCCGCGCGATGCCCATGATGAGTCCTGCGCCACGCGAATCGCGAAGTTGCGTGGAAACTCGTGGAGTTGATGAATATAGGCGCAGCGCGCTGCAGCAGCTTTCGGTGTAGCTGTAACGCAAGCTGTGGAGCTTGCCGGTTTCTTTTTTTGTTTTGTTTTTTTTTTGCATCGGACGAACGAACGGAGTGCAAAAGCAAACTGGGCGAACATTCGGCGAAACAAAACAGCAGCAGAAGCAGCAGCAGCAGCAGCTAAAAAACGGAATCCTCTACGATGCGAACGCGATGCGCTGAACGCTGAATGGCTGGTGATCCCCAGAAAAACCGTGGCAGGACATACGCAAACGCACGTAGAACGAGAGAGAGAGAGAGAGAGAGAGAGAGAGAAGGAAGAAGAGAGTGCAGAAAGATATAAATCACGGACCATCTAATGCCAACACGACGTCGTCCTTTAAGCCGTCGGTTTTCGAGCGAGTTCTGCTCGAGTCATTTGGCGTTCCTTCCTGCCTGCACGGCTGGCTTGCACGCATCGCAACAGGCGGGCGGCCCTGCACTTATCGCGGAATTGGAATCAAGATATCAAATAACATCCTGCACCCGGGACGACGACGATGGCGGGCGTGTGGAAGCTCGACTAATGATGAGCTCGATTCGACGCAGACACTGGAGACGGCGCTGCTGGAGGGATCCTTCGAGGTTTTGCCATTGGCAGCATTCGCCAGTGCGGTGGACCGCAGGTAGCCAGCAGCAGCAGCAGCAGCAGCAGCAGCAGCAGTAGCCCGATAGGATAGCACGTAGCGTAGACGTCTCGTCACGACGATCGTGGTCGCGAGCGCGTCGCGTTCTAATCGCACCTAATACTCGGACGCTGTGGTCGCTGATAAAGTGCCCTACTTCCCCCCCCGGACGAAAGAGTTGTGTGCCCAAAACCTCCCAAAAACGGCAACGGAACGCAAAAGGAGTACAAGGAATGGCGGGGGGGGGGGGGGGGGGATGGCGGTGGCAGTGGCGGGGACTCTGTCAGATCTGTATCTTCTCAAACAACCCCGGCAAGTTGTGCGGTCTGGCGCGACGGAGTAGGGGCGCAGTAACGCGGCGCTTGTTCGCTTCCCTCCCCCCTCTCCCAGGGGTGGATTAAAAGAAGAGGCTTGAGAGGAGCGGCAAGGGTTGCAAGGGTGGGTGATGGTTGCACTGCACTGCAACCCGGCAAACGACAATGCCGGTGGTCGATCGATCGATCGCTCGCTCGCTCGCTCGCTCGCACCCAGGGACTGTTCTCGTTCCCCTTTCCCGATCGAACATCCTGTTGCCCGCCACACACAAACAGACACGCACGTTCCACGCAGCTCACTGTGGCAGCAACCACACTAATCGATTAGCTTGCACTGCGTTGTGAGCCGACAATTTACGACCTTGGCGGGCGATCCTTGGCGACCAGGACTTGGTTGCACGAGGAAAAAGGACACCGGCGACGCTGCCGCTGAAACTCGGTAGCCGTCGTTTGCTGCCGTGCCACGCTGATGATTCACATTCAGGGGAATGGAGCAATGTAAGCAGGGACAGAAGCAGGATAGAGAGATAGAGAGAGCCGAGGCGAGTCCAGGTAAGCGCAGCCCCCCCCCCCCCCCTGCCCATGGGTGCAGCGTGACGAAGCACGCCGGCCGCCCGAACGGCATTTGATCCGTGGAACGTGTTCGCTCGCGCAGCATCATCGGCGAAAGAAACGAAAACATGGCACAAAGCAGAAGCGGCAGAAGAAGAAGAAGAAGGAAAAGAGGGAACCATAAAAACGCGGGGAATTAAGCAATTAGCGACGACGATTTAGTACGGCACACACCAGCCTGGCTGTTAACTGTTTTACTGTTCCGTGGCGGCCGTTCCACCGGCACAGACCGTCACACACCGACCGATAGCTACCGTGAGGCCCGTGAGGCGTGCCGAGCCCCGAGATCCTTATCGTTGCGACGGGTTCGAAAAATTAATCCAAATGACAAACCAAACAAATGAGCCCAAGTGCCCTCAGAAACGCGGAACGAAGCGAATGATCATGATGATAGGAGGGGGCGGGGTTGGGGGGAGGGAGTTGATGGAGCCATCAAACCACACGCCGTACCAAAAACGAAGGTTGGCTCACCGGCAGCCGCAACAGTAGCAGCAGGTGCGGAATCGAGGAGCGAAGCGCCTCAGACCGAGTCACAGGACTAGCCTTGGAAGGAAGGGGGTGGAAGCTGTGGGCCCTTTTTGGGGGGGGGGGGGGGGAGGACTCAAACCTATCAGCACATTCGTTGTTCGCCAATCGCTGACCGGCCACAGCTATTTGAACCTCCAAAGCAGCAGAAGCAGCAGCAGCAATACCAGTTCGAAGCAGCCTCCTCTCCGTTCTAATCTCCAAAAACCAACGACAGCACGAAAACGAGAGACAGAGAGAGAGAGAGAGCATAAGGTGGAAAAGAAACAAAACCATCCCGTCGGCAACTAGAAGTGTCAGCGGAAAGGAGCCGAAAAAGGATGAAATGAGATATCGACCAACGACGACGCTGGTGGTGGTTGTTGGTCGATGAAGATGAAGTCGTCGTCGTCGCCGTCGTCGTACATCCCAAAGCTGTTCCGGAAGAGCATAAATTTCACCGCACAAAAAAAAACGGACTACGATCGACGATTGGATTCGGTCGATCGATCGATAGAGACATCGCCAGATCGCGATGCGCGATGCCGATTGTGGCGATGGCAAGGGGAGGCGGTGGAATCTGGCCTGGAATCTCTAATTGGCTCGTCACTGACTGACTGACTGACTGACTGACTGACGAACGTTCCTAACCACGAACCGTGGTGGGGATGGGCACCGCGACGAGTCCAACGATACGTCCGTCAGTAAAAGGAGCCCTGCGGTGGCCATGATGGTGGAAGAGGCCTCGGTTCCTGAGGACAAGGATGTTGTTTTTAGTCGTCTCTCTTTACACTTTTCCTCCCTCCATATATATGTGTGCGTGTGTGTGTGTGTGTTGACAGACATTTTGTGTTGTGTCTCACGTCCTGTGTGTCATCGATCGCCGCGTGAGGTTAAACCGCCGTCGTCAGTAGCCGGTCCGGCCTAACCATGCCTGCTGCGCAGATGGCAGATGAGTAAACTAGTGATGGGCAAAACAGGCCCCAGCCCGGAATCGACTCCCGCTACGTTGTGACGGAAGGGGTGAAGAGGGGGAGGTTCAATCTCAAGATCAATGTTTAACTGTGGAATTCATTCATTGTGACCTTGACTCAATGAGAGTTGTTGAGTATTGCAGCAAATAGCTCATAATTTTCACGGTCAATAAATACCAAGCCAAAACAAAAAAGCCGCTAAATCCTCTTTAATGCAATAGAAGCGCAAATGGTAAATGGCTATACCAAAGCAGAAGCACAGTCACTGCGCTGCGCCGCACTTGCCCCCCTCAAGTTTCAATTCCCGGAATCGAGAGGCGTCAGGCGCCGATGGCTGAGCGGTCGATGGCGTCTCGCTATACTGTAATGGTCAAGATCGACGTTTAATTGTTTGGGGAATTCCCTCATTATGTAACCATGGCTCTACTAGACGGGAGCCCAGGTAGACAGGTAGACTGCGAAAACGAAAGCGGAATCTAAAACAAAACAATCAACAACTACGGCCAATGCTGTATCAAAGGAGAAGCACAGTCACTACTGCGCTGCGCTGAACTTTCCCCCTGAAATTCCCAGAATCGATCTGGGTCGGAGTCGACTGGGGCTCGGGCTCGGAATCGATTCCGATTTTTTGCTGGAGCAATCGGAATGGAATCGTTGGTGCGATTCCGAGCTCCTATCACTAGAGTAAACCCGCGGTCTAGCATGTACCGCACGCATTCTCATAGGAATGAGCCATTAATGGGGAGAGCGTTGAATTCAAGCTGCTGCTCTATCAATTTATAAACATCCGAAAGTGTTAGTGGACGTAGTAAATGTTTGATGATATAATTTGAGAGAATAAGGCTATTCGCTCACTGTTCATTTTCCAAGCTGATGGAATTTAATATGAAAAAATGATTATGATGATATGAGATTCATATTGAATCATGATTGTTTGTTTTGCAAATCCAGCTTCTAATCCAATCGTGTGCCTGAATGCGTGTGTATCTCGCTTCCATGGCAGGTAGGCCGCACACGCATTCGAGTCGAGCAGCGGGTGCATGCGGTAGGGCTTCAGCCTTTACTGTCCGTTTCGATCCTCTTCCATCCTCGCCCGCCCTGAATCGATTCGATGCGTGCCGTGTCGCAGCACACGTTGTGTAATGCTGCTTGTGTCGGGGCAAGATAGTTGCACCACGGTCCACCGCAAATGCCTTGCTGATGCCTTGCTGACTGGGTGGTCTCACTATCTCTCTCCCTGCTGAGAGAAACAGCCCGACAGGAAGGAAGGAAGGAAGGAAGGAAGGAAGGAAACGCAAGCAATGATTGCGGATTGCGCCGGATCAAAAGCGAACCGAACGGGAAAATTGAATCATCATGCCGCCGGTGTTGGTGTGCCGCTGGCTGGTGCCCTATGGCGCCATCCAGCGCCAGTCCATTCCATTCAAGATCCAACCCTTTGCTGCTGGTGCTGCGCTGTTGGTCGAGACATGGAAAGCCAGCCCCGAGAGTCACCATTTTCACGCCAAACTTCACAGTAAATTTAATTACTTCTCACTCCCTTCTCTCCTCCCCCCCCCCCCCTCTTTCTCTCTCTCTCTCTCTCTCTCTCTCTCTCTCTCACTCACAGTTTTGTCTTTCCCCCTTTTTATCTCAAACGTTATTTGTTAGCAGCTCCGAAGAAACTGAAGAGCAAGAACCCACGGCTCGCTCGTCCAGTGAACGATCGAGCGATCGATCGATCGATGCCGATTCCATTACCTCTTTCCCATCGCCGCATCCACCAACTCTCGCGATCTACAGGGGGACTCAAACCCCGGAGCCGCGCAATCAAATCCGAATCGTCTAATTAAGCAATAAAGGCTACGAAGCGCGAAGCCAACCATCGCCGACGTTGGAACTGCTCGAGTGGAGAGTGGATCACCGCTTGATGGTGAATGGCAGGAAGGTCGGGGGTTGGGGGATCATAAACATCCTCGACCCCCCACACAGCAGCAGCATCATGTTTGGCAAGAAACGGCACCGGGCGTGCTTCAGGCGTTCCGCCAATCATTCACATTGTCGTCTCACTCCGGCCAGCCGATTGTGTCACCTGCATTGCTCTCTCTCTCTCTCTCTCTCTCTCTCTCTCTCTCTCGCTCTCTCTCTCTCTCTCTCTCGCTCTCTCTGTCTCTCTTTTTTTCTCTTTCTCTTTCTTTACCTCCTTACCTGGCGAATCGTGATTAGAGAGAGGACGTTGAAGCATTTCGAACTTCACTGGCGGTTGCACTGCCAAGAGTCCACCCAAAAAGGGGTGGTGGCGGCGGTGAGGGAAAGGAAAACTGGATGAAGAGAGGCTATCGAACCGAAATCCAGAACGAAATAAAACGGCAGCCAATCTCTGCTACCTCCTGCGTTGCCAGGCACGCGAGGCACGAACTGATGCCGGATCTGATGCTGAACATGCCGTTGCGCTGCGCTAGGTTTGCTGCCGGAGCGAAATCCGATTGACAGGCGCTGCAGGCTCCGGTGGCATCCGGATTACGATACGGAGAATCTTCTTCATCGCCTTTCCTCAACCAGTGGAGGGAACAGAGAACAGACGGGGGGTGTGCAGGAGTAACGAATACAAAACAGAATGCATGCCGTGGAGTCTCGGATACCGGGCGGCCAATGACGGTGCACTCGTCGCGCTATCAGTGCGGAACGATCGCGCATCGTTCGATCGATGCGTTGCACGCATCCTCGCCACAGCGTATGTGTGTGTGTTTGTGAGTGACTGTGTATCGTTGTCCAAAGGGGAGCCCACCCTAAATCCTGGCTACAAATCACACAAATCTCACGTCCTTCTTCGCCACCGGGACAGTGATATCAACAGCGATAAGCATCAGCGAGCAAATGATAGTTAACTGTGTGTGGGTTAAACATACGGCTCGTCCGTCATTATAAATGTTAAAGAAAAAATGGCGTGTGAGAATCCTTGGGTGGTGGCGATCCTCCCCAGACTGCACACTGCGAGCGACGTACGAAACAAAACAGCACGAGCAAAACAGTAGACAGTGGGGTACGAACAGTGAAGTCGACTGGTAGCAGCATAGCAATTTACGATTCTGCCGCATCTTTATCTTCGCTTCCCTCGCCTCTCGCGTTACATCCTGAGCTGCTACTCACCTTTTTCAGTTGCTGGAAAATCCACTCCACCTCGACACCGTCTCACTCACATCGTCCACTGGCGCCATACGAG
Organism: Anopheles aquasalis; assembly: GCF_943734665.1. Taxonomy (NCBI): domain Eukaryota; kingdom Metazoa; phylum Arthropoda; class Insecta; order Diptera; family Culicidae; genus Anopheles; species Anopheles aquasalis. Next base: position 369,942 of record NC_064879.1, read on the forward strand.
CGCGTCGAGCCGGTGAAACAGCGAATAGACCCTGTTGTCAGGTCAGGCCTGCTGTATCGTCGCCGTTGACACCTGATGGCTCGTTTGGCGTTGGGACGTGCTTCGGATCATTGCAGAATTTTAAGCTGTGTTGTGTGTTGTTAACTTTATACTGAAATTGCGTTTATTGTAGGAGCACATACTAACACCATTGGGACAAGCTCGGGTTTGTTCCACTGCTAGCGAGCGCTACTACATTCCAAAAACGTTCGTAGTTGGTAATAACGTAGGTAGTGTAAGGTCATTCCACTACCGTCTGCTGTCCGGGGTTTACCAAAACAGAATGCCTTTGCCTGGACTTTCTTAGGACAATAAAATAGTCGCGCTACATCTCGCTCGGATCCCCCGAACGAACTCAGCATATCCGATCTGAAATGTATGTTCCAACTTTAAAATACTCTGATTGATTCACATAAAGGCTGTGTCGTTCCCTACTTTTCTTACTATGTTTCGCCTTTTGTGAGTGCTTGGTTCTCTCTTTCTTGTTTTTCCCCACTCCATCTCTCTCTCGCTGTCGATCGCATTATCTAATTCTACTTTAACGGCTGATTCTTGTACAGCTTTGTCCCGAAGGATGATTGTGTCAATACTCGGCCAGATCCAAGATATCTTCGCTGTTGCCGCACGACACCCTAATACTGTGTGCTTCCTTCGCTAAAGAATTAGAAAACATCCTACGTATGTACGTACGATAAGGGGGCGGCTGGGCAAGGCCCTCGGTTGGAGCATTATCCACTATCTAATAACCCGCGCATGTTAAACCTATTATCGCAGTCTTCGGAATTAAGATACGACCACGGTGCTAGCGAGAGGCTCGGGCGATGAACACTCTCGCCACTACTCGTCCTGCGTGCGTCCTGCTAGACAGCCGGATTGGGCGAAGGGGTAGCCTCGGTGATTTTCTTCGTACGGCACCGCTTGAGCAGGAGCTCGATGGACCAGGCGGTAACGCACAGGAAAATGCAAAACGATTGTGAATGGATGCAGATCGCGTAGCTGTCGGTCCAATCGCGGATCGCCCCAATCAGCGGTCCAAACAGGATCACAAACACACCCTTGCCTACCATATGCCAACCGAACGCAGCTGGTAGCTTCTCCAGGGACGAGTACTCGGACACACAGAGCGTGAAGTTAGCTAGGGCAACCCCCCGGAAGAATCCGGTGATCGACAGCCATGTCATCACCTCAATGTACGTCTGCTGATGTGCGACGACTGCAACGATACGTGAAAGCAAAAGTAACGTAAGGGATCGGGCTTCGAGTGAACGAGAAGATGGGGGTGCAAACTGGGTAACTTACTCGATCGCGAAATGGCGACGAAAATCAGCGACACCATGAAGATGTAGCGCTTGCGTAACTTCAACCGATCTCCGATCGGTGGCACAATTATACGGGCCGCAATGTCAGTCAGCGCGGACACGGATAGGACGAACGCCGTCTCACTCTTATCGAAGCCCAGGCTAGCCATGAAGAATGGTGTCACCATTTTGAAGTTCATCTCGGCCACGTAGAAGATCGACAAACCGAACAGGATGTTCAGATAGATGGGGTCGCGCAGCAGCCCGACATCCATCAGGGCCGTAAAGCGCTGCAGAAACGAAACCTTTGGTTTCACCATCTCGAGCCCCAACTCCGACTTGACCGTTTCCATGCGCCTTGATCCGGTGCGCGATGGCACGCGGGCGAACGAGTTCAACGATACGCCCGCGTGCGTGTTAACGCGCCGGATTATCTGATAGTCCACGTCCTCTGCATCAGCGTCTCCAGTCTGGGGAAAAAAACGAGCGTCAATGGGTTAATGTGCTGCTAGAACCAATACTTCTTTTAAAGCTATATCCACCATCCCGCTTTCTTTTTTCCCTTTTCCGTGCAGCCGCAGTTTTAAGCGTTAACAAGAGCGAAAAAATGTGCTGTGGCAATAGAGGAGCGTATCCTTGGTAGGTTTCCACGTTTTTATCGTTTTCGGTGCCTGCGCACCAAAATGCGAACTCATAATCCGCCGAAAACCTACATCGACATGAATGTGCATGCAGCTTCCACTGCCGGTGAAGTCGAGTGTAGACAGCTGGGAAACAACGGACTCGCGACGCTTCCGCAGGGCCAGACCCATGCTGGCGGTCGAAGCAATTCGTGGGAAGGAGGGTCTCGTCCGCATGCCCAACGCACCCGCACTCGGAGGCCCATTCTGTATGCTAACGCTGGAGGTAATGCGCGGAAAGGTTGGCCGCTTCGGTAGGCCAATCGGTCCGCCCGGTGCACCACCGGCTCCGTTCACTGTGCCTGCTCCCGCGGCCACTGCTCCTCCAGCGGGTCCGCCGATCGTGCCCGTGTCCGAGTGCTTCCGTTCGCTACCGATGCGGCGCGGGAAGAGTAGCGATTTGATCTCGGGCAGCGAATCGTTATCGCCATCATCCTCCTGCTCCAATATGATGCCCATTGCCGGTGTCGCTTCCACCATCTCAATGTCAACCTCCTCCTCGCGTAGATGCCATTTGATGGGCTGCAGGAGCATCGCACCGACCGTCGCGTGCAGTGCCATACCGCTAAGCACGAGCACCGCACCACGGAAATCGTACAGCTCTAGCAGAATGCGTACTAGCTGGGGCATGATCAGCATACCGAGGGCAGTGCCGGCCATCGATAGCCCGACCGCTTGCCCTCGCTTCTTCGCAAAGTAGTGATTAAGTGCCACGAACGCAGCTGATGTTGCCAACCCAACACCGATTCCTGGGTAAGCATGAAATGAAATGAAAGAAAACCGCAACCGTTACACGGACATAATCATAGGGTAGATTCCTTTCTGATGCGTTGTGCCAATACTTACCATTGATCACACTATAGGTGGCTAGAATGTGCGCCATGCTGGTAGCAGGCGAGGTAAGGGCCAGTCCAATCCAGCACAGCAGCGAACCGGCAATCGCCACCTTACGGTAGGAAAACTCCTTGAGCAGGGGCCCGACAAAAAGACCGGAGAAATTCATCATCACATCCAGTGCACTGATGATGATGGCGGCACCGGTTGTGCCGACCTGCAGATCTGTCAGCAGATCGCCGAACAGCAGCCCAAACGACGGTTCAATCGAGCGGGTTGCCAGCTACCATATCAATCCGTTCCGGCACAAAAATAGAATGAGAAAGACAAAAAAAACATTAATTACATTAAGAAAATCATGAAAATCTATATGAGTGTCTAACTCATGTTTGAGACCCCTGTTCAATACCCTAAACCACGTACCATATTCATTATCCGGGATAACGGAAACGTATTTGTAAAACAAAACGATTCAGATTCGGTTCCTTTCAACTAGAAAAGCAATTTTAAAATTGCTTTGCAAACACCAATGCCCCATGTCCTAGAACATTACATATGGTAAAGTAGAACGATATCAGAGCCCCACCCGCCCGCAACATTGCCTCCAATGAGTAAACCGCCGGACACGTGCCTACTTATCAAGTGTCGAACGATATGCGTTGCGTGATTGAATAACGATGACATTCGATTCGACCGCAACTCTTCAATCATTGCCTCCCTAGTGACTAATGGTGCAACACGCTGTGCAAACACGAGAACGCGTTTATGGAATGCACAAACGGTGTTTAAAAAAAAACAATCCCTTGTTACCAGCACGGTAGCTCTAATTGAATTAGATTCATACATTTTGACGCAGGTGGCAATACTGTTAACAAAACATTCAGTAAACCGCGCATGCAATCGATATCGCACCAAACCCCGATCGATTTGCAGCGCTAATCGGGCTTCCAGGTAACTACGGGTAGTTTCGCTGTAGTTGTTTGTTTGTACTCGATACTCACATTCACCAAACTAACGCCGAACGTTGCCATCCAACCCCAGCCACCGTCGGGGGCTACCTTCTTGGCAGCCTTCAGCTTCTCCATTTTCTCGCTCATTGCTACACGTAGACGAAGCTGTTAATTTGCTCTCCTCCTTGTATAGGACCGCTCATCAAACACCCTCAATCCGAGCCAGTGTGCGCGGAAGCTGTCAACTTTCGTGCATGTGTAACAGCTCCTAGGTTGGCTGTCTCATGTACCGTTTCCGCTCACGATAATCTGTGGAGAGAAGATAAAAAAGGGATAGAAATTAAAAGACACACACAAAAAAGAAATTCGATTGATTGTGTGAGATTGAAACGTACGCCGAAATGGTAAAGCAAGCGCCGAAACAATGCTCATCGCTCGATTCTCCCTCCTGACCACACAAAATTCACCGGCAGAAATACTAAGCACACATTTACTTTACAATCGCAAACTGACTCTTACTCGAGCAACGGATACCAACGGTATTGTGGAAGCGTATTTTTAATGCGGAACATTTAAACCAACTCGGAGCAGCGAATCCGAAGCATCCAACCAGCTCGGCGGCATGTGACTGCGAGGTGATAAAACATTGTTCAAACAAAACTCACCAACAAATCACCGAGTCGCTAGGCGGTGCCAATCATTGGGCGGAGGCGAGGAGGCACGTGGTTTCGGGTTTCTCGAGCGGCATTACATGATCCATCCATTGATTGATCAAAAAGTCCTTCAAAATGATGCACGATGCTCCCACGTCTACCAAAACCCTCGACTCAATTGATCAGAATTGATCTGCGGCTCGACTAAGAACGCACGTCCGGTCGGATTCACAGCCCACATACAAACACACATACTCGTTGCCTTTTGGTGTGCTTGCCTTCGATGGTGATGCCGGTAGAACCGAGAACAGTGGCAGCAATTCACCGCGCGACCGTCATGCCAATTTCATTGCCAACCCATTAAAACCCAAGTGGGACAAACATTAGTTCATGTGGAAAGGAAAAATCTACGATCGGTGCTAACTAACAACTAGCGCTAGCGGCCAATTGGATGGTTCGATGACGAACGACTTGCGTGCGTACGGTGGAGGTGGTCGGAATCATAATCACTGTCGCCTTCTAGTTGGCATCGGCAGTGGAAAAGCGATCGAGCACCAACTCGCTCATCCGTTACCAAACGCAGAGACACGTGGTTAATTGAGCCAATCAATTCCCGGTTGAGCAACGCCGGTTGTAATCAGATCAGAGTGATACTACAACAATCGGCCTTCGAGGTGGTCCTCGATGACATGGGAAGACATTCATTCGGTAGGACTATTGCGCGCCTTCGGCATCGGGGTGATGCATGTCACACTGATAAAGCACCACAATGCCAAGCTATTCCGATCATCACTTCATTTCGCCATTTACATCTAGAGTTCTGAACACCGGCCCACGGGACACTTTTATCGCCGCCCTACATCTCACACACAATGCGGCAATGCTGCTGCTGCGATGACTGGTGCAGTAACTGCATCACGGGCGCGGGCATTCACGTGCTCACGTGATCTTGCACAATGTACTGTAGGCGTATGGGCACTGAGTACTAGAGAAGCACATTCTATCGGTAGTGCCATGTCAGAAATGTTCAAAGCACAAGCGAATGTTTGCAAATCGGGGTGTCTCTGTTTGATTGGCTTGTCTTCTTATTTCACAAATAAACAAACAAACCGTTCCACAGCTAGTGTTGCTCCTTTCAACGAAGCGAAAATAACTGCTACCTCAGGTAAGCACGTGCTTACCAGTGCTGGAACACTCGAAGCACGGCACGTACGCACACACCACGCACGGTGCGATGATAATGCGTTGCAATTAGCGACGGAGGCAGTTAGTATCGGTTCGTATTTGATCAATGCCAGCACCAGCCAGACTGACCGAGCGATAAAAATCGATTACCGGGCCGAGATCTCCACCATTGCCAACGGTTGGCGATCCCTTCGTCCACGCGTGCTCATGGAGGGCTCGAAGGGCACCACGAGATAAGCGTCGGAGACCGGAGGCGCACCACTACGGGGCAGCAGCGTCACAACGTTCCCTCTCTCTGGTGGCGGATTGCCGACGCGTTGTTCTGCTGCGCCATGTGGTGTCGCGACTGGTCCCCGTGTGCGAGAACCGAAGCCGATTCTCGGGGTCTTATCGGTTGAAGGGCCGAACAAGAAGAGCTCACCAGATAGCCCAGAACCACCACCAAAAAAGGGAAGTCACTTAACGTCAGGTCTAATGCTGTATGGCCGCCGATCGTAAAGCAGTGCTGCGGACACAAGAAATGCTGTGTTAAACATTTGCTACGCACCGATCGCAATACTTACCACCAACGTCGTCCGTCGATCTGTCGCCGAGAAATGGAAACCGATGTCCGATTTGCTAGCCACTGGGTTTTGGTTGATTGAAGTGGCGCAGAGTGGTTAGGCAGCCACCAATGGGCCACCAAAAGACGAGTGTTGCTTGCAGATGGTTGATTGTCGCGGGATTGTGCTAAACACTGCACGTGTCTCGCGTCGCGTCTTCTTCGTCAGGCATGCACCGAATCCAACTGGCTTCGCTGACAATTCGCTGACACACGCTGAAAAAAGGGAAGGTACGGTTGTGTGAGAGACAAGCGAGTGAACAAACAAAGCAAAGGTATAACACACGAGGCGGAAAGAGGCATCGTCTTGCACGCGCATCCAGCCTGATGCGCATCGACGGACCCTTTAGGTATCATCGAATGACAAATGGCGACGTCTACGGCTTAACAACACGATTCGATAATGCGACACTTGTGCGCCATGTGTGGTTGACCACCGGTGGTGCCCGTAACAACACTCTTGCTCCGCTCATACTTTCCCCATCAACTATAGCCCCCTATGCTTAGCGTTCGCGTGTTCTAATTCGCGTTCTGCGACCTCAATCTCTCGGTGCCAAAATCATATACTCAACGCTATTAAATTAAACCCTGGCACCACCAACATCCGCATCATCCGCCTGAACGTTTGGCAACGTTTACGGACGGGTGATCGTGCTGCGATGCGGCGAGGACGACGACGACGACGAAGCAAACCCGAAAATAGTTTTCATCCGCCTATTTAGTGATCTGTGCGCTGCTGGCGATCGAACTGGCGGCAAATTTTCGGTGCGCGCGTGATGCGCACGGTTGATATGATTCGAAACCACCACCCGGCAGCTCGCTTTCTCTCACATCGCACTTTCGAGGTGTGGTGCAAATCTTCTACCAACAGCAGGCATCCTTCTGGCAAATGTGTGACTAAGCGCTTACCAGCCAATCACTGTCGATCTCGTTGGGGGATAGCAGTGCTTCTTGCTGCTCTTTAGGTTTAACAGAAGAGTTTATGTCAGAGGTTTGATCACTAGCATCTCCTACCTACGAGGCGAACGGAGCACTTTAAACAATTTAAACACAACCGTACCTAACTTGCTCACTAATCCACTCATTTCCGACAGCTTTCCACAGTCGGACGGACGCGCAGCCGAAAAAGTGGGCCTGTGTCCTCTCGTGCCAGTGGTCGTGCGTATCCAAGCCAACACCAAGCACTACAATGGCGGGCAGTCGGCCAGCGATAAATGTTCGCCCCCCCACCGGGTGCTGGTACGACGAGGTTTCGCGCGACACTTTCTGCGCGCGATAAGCCCACAGTAGAGAGAAAGAGAGAGCGCGCAGAGACAGAAGATGAGATAAGACTACTGCCGAGAGCGAAAGGGTGTGTGTCTGTGCGTGTATGTGTGTGCTTGTGTGCGAAAACGAAAGAGAGCAAAAGGGTGCTAACTAGGGAGATGATACTCTGCGACATGAGCATCAGTAGAAACGCTGCAGCATAACGAGAAGATCAACCGAATGATCTACTGGAAACAATAGCTCGAGAGGATGCAGAAAGAGTAAGAGAAAGCGAGCTATAGAGAGAGTAGAAAAAGAGGGCAAGAGAGAGAGAGAGAGAGAGAGAGAGAGAGAGAGAAAGAAAGAAAGAGGGAATGGTGACTAACAGATGATCTGCTGACCCCTAACCCCTGGTAGTACGATCAGAAGAGCGTTAGTCAGGCAGAGAATCCTCGGATGGTGATGTGCCTGCTGTCTGATAACAACGTGAACCACCAGACGCGCTTGCTTTATTTACGTTTAACGTGCCGGGCCCGTAACAACTTGCGCGCCAAATTAATTCCACATTTGATTGCAAATTGCAACAGGTTTGGCAGCAGGTGGTGGAGATGTGCTTCACCGCCATCGCAAAAAAAAACCGGTCAAAGATTACCCCCCGAGAGAATGTCACGGTCACTCAAACGAGGTCGGAGAATAGTCCGGGACTGAACGTAGGCATGATGCGGTATGTCCGGATAAAAGACGCCCACGACAGTGTCGCGGTGGGGCATCAAACGAAACAATCGATGTACGGAACGTAGTAAAACGGACAGATTGGCGAATCGACTGGGCCAGCGCGGCCAATCACACCCAGACCTCGCGCATCTGGCCTCGATATTCCCCGGCAGCGTGTCGCCGATGTTCAGCGGGGGGCTGATAAGGGGTCTACTAGCCCAAGACGTCCATCTCTCGTACCCGTTACCACACATACCCGAATCGATAAGGGCTTAATGGTTTTGCTCTTTCGCCCCGTTCTCGCGTTGTCTCTGCCGTCCGCCGTTCCGCGATTGCAAACCGCGCGCGCTTATCGAATTATCATCACCGCCCACGTCACGGCCGGAGTGTGTTGTCCCAGGACAAACGCTCGCCCCGGACACACACATTATCTCGGCCGCACGAGAGCGCCGGCTCGCAGTCGGCGGCGCACCACCATTGCTTGAAGGAAGTTGGCAGCGCACGCTTGTCCTTTTTGGAACGGGTGAGTATAGCAGCCCCGCATCTCAGGGTGTGTGTTCAGTGCGTGCCAGAGCATGTACTACTCAGGCCAGAGCCACAGTCACGGCCACAGACTCCGAAGACTCCTGAGTGACGTACAAATAGAAGGTGGGCGAGAGAGAGAGAGAGGGTTAGTGCACGTGCCGGCGGTTTGCTGCTGGATAGGGAATGGGAGAGATCATCCCACACCGAAACGAGGTGTGAATCGCGGAACTAATTGAAGGCAAGTTCATCACGACCATCAACCAACCGCCATTCTTGGCGGAAACCTTCACCACCAGGCACCCAAGTCACGTATCGAGCGGCTGATAGCTGATGACCGGACCGGGCTTACCTTGGCATTCAGCAACACGCGCATCTGACTAGCCGGCAGTAAGGCTCTTTAGATGCTCTCGGTGATCACGTGATCTCGCTGCGCTTAACACGGTGAATCGGTTGGTGTCCAGACCCCCCCCCCACCCCTCCCTACCCTTCCCTACGGTATGTGTCGTCTTGCTGGTGATCGATCTACCACGGTCGTATCGCTGCCGTCTGCGACACTCCCCTACTCTCACCTCGGCAACGCCAAGAAGATTCGATGTCACACACTCTGGCCGATTACATTATAATCATATGCGCCTTCTGTGTCGTTTGTGCGAGTTTGTAGCTAAGGATGCATTATCTGATTTCAAGGCAGGTACTAGCGGTTCATCGGGGAGGTCAATGAGTATGCTCACTGCTAGATATTACGGTGGCTGTTACAGGGCATTGACTGCGTTGAATACGCACGCACGTGTGTTTGGGGGTCCATCTGGGGGTCCATTCACAGAGGGTTTCAGCTCTCTGTCTCTCTCTCCCTCAGCTCACAACAATGAATGGCAACGCGGGCAGCGGCAGATACTCGCGCCAAGTGACGATGCGCATCGATGAGATGCGACCCAATGACGGCAGGAACAGAACGCAGAAACCGCAGACGCAGCAGACGCCGAAGAACCGATCACAGTTGGGTAGTGACTTCATAGCACCGGATGGTGGTTGGGGTTGGGTGGTAGTGTTTGCCGCCGGTTTTTCCAACGTGAGTAGTGTCCGCCATCCCCCCGTCTGTCTCACTCTCATTTGCTTACACTCGCTTATCTGCAAACAGCTCTGTACGTTTCCGGTGCTGCAACAGTTTGGGTTGCTGTTCCGCGAGCGGATGACCGAGCTGTCGATTGGTGGGTCCGAGGTGACGACCATCATCAACACCCACTCGGCACTCACCTCGATCGTCGGGCTGGCGAACGGGCCAATGTTCCGGCGCTTCACCTACCGGCAGGTGGCATTCGGTGGCGCTCTGCTCGTCGCCATCGCCATCATGCTGACGGCCTGCATGGACAGCTTCGCCGGCTACATGGTGACGTTCGCCGTGCTATACGGTGCCGGTGTCGGCATCAATGCGTCCGCCAATTCGCTCGCCCTCAACACCTACTTCAAGCGGAAGCGACGCCTGGCAACCGGGTTCGCGTGGACGCTGACCGGCTTGGGACCGATCATTGCGCCCCACCTGATCACGCTGATGCAGCGGCAGCTCGGTCTGGCCGGCACAGTCCTCGTATTCGGTGGGTTCGCCTGCCACGCCATCGCCTGGGCCCTGCTCTACCAGCCCGTCCAGTGGCACGCGCGACGGTCGAACGCTAGTGCCGGTGGGGAGCCAATCACTGCCGTTCCGGTGGACTATGGAAGGGAGGAGGTGGTGCCCGTCACGCCTGCTCCGAGTGCTCGCTGTAGTTTCTGCCAGGCCGAGGGTGAAATCGTGCCAATGGTCCACGATGGCGTAACCGGAGCAACGGAGCTGGTGGCGGCCTACGATGCGATGGTGATGGACACGGGCACCCCGATGCTTGCGTTGGCCAACGATGGTTGGTATTCGCGAAACTCGCTCCGCTCCCTGTACAGCTCACGGCACAGCCTCACCACACCGCGCTACCTGTCCCTGCGCCCATCGATGCTGAACCTAAGTGGTGGTGGTGGTGGTGGTGGTGGTGGTGCAGCAGGACCACCACCGGGACCGGTCGCATTGGCCAAGGACTCGGCTGCCGGCAAGATCGACGAGTGCCACACGGAGGACTGCCCGCAGGTACAGGCCGAACACGAGCCGCTCCGGCGGCCACAGCAAACATGGGTGGCGTCTCCCACCCTGCAACCACCCTCAGCCATTCCTCCGAACTTGGTGTTCGACACTTCGAAGGCGGTCGCCTTACCAGTTGCGCGAGAAGATCCGATACCCGATGCGCCAGGCGGTCGGCGAACGATCAGCTCTGGTGAGCGGGAGGTGCTAAAGCAGGCCTCCCGGCGTCTCGAGCAGCTCGTGGTCGAGCAGCACCACTCCCAGCGTCAGCAGCAACAGCAGCATGGTGGGCGAGCCTGCACTTGCTGTTCGGCGGCACTGCCCCTGGCGGTGCCTCGAGTCCCCGGTGGCCTTCGCGGTACCGAGCCGCAGATCGCGGCGAATCCGGACTCGCTGACACCCCTGCAGCGGCTGGTCGTCTTTTTCGATCTCGATCTGCTGCGCGATCGCGTGTACGTTAATATCATGGTCGGCATCACGATCGCCAACTTTGCCGAGCTCAACTTCTCCATCCTCACGCCGTTCGTGCTGGCTGAGTTCGGGTGCAACCGGCACCAGATCGCGACCGCCATGTCGCTGCTCGCCGCGACCGACATCTGTTGCCGCTTCCTCGTTCCGTTCATCGCGAACCGGCTCGACTGGCAGAACCGCACCTTCTTCCTGCTCGGCGTCTGCAACATGGCGCTCGGACGGATCGGTAGGTAGTTGTGCCTAGCTCGGCAATCGCCACTACTAACAATATCCCTTCGCTCTCTCACTCTGTATCTGCCAGTGCTGGCCCACTTCCACAGCTACCCGGTGGTGCTGGCCGTCGCCTGTTGGATTGGGTTTAACAAGGGCCTGCGGACGGTGTTCATGGCGCTGGCCATACCGTCGCACGTTCCGCTGGATCGGCTACCTGGCGCTACCGGTATTCACCTCGTGTTTGCCGGCATCTTCTATCTTCTCGCTGGTCCGCTGGTCGGTAAGTGATCCGTTTCGTCCCATTCCGTCCATCCGTCCCATCGTTCCGGGTTTTTTTTTCTGGGACGAAGGTGACGGTATGCCATCACTTCAATGGAGATTGTAGTCGCCATGGCGTCGGTGTCGGCCAGGGTTTCATTATCATAAATTAACACCCACACAACACTCACGGAGGCAGCCTAACCTTGGCCTATCCAGCTTGATGCGCGGTACGAGCAATACTTTCTCCAGCAACAGCAGTTGCCACATGCGTTTTCCATTTCGTGGGGAGGCGGTAGGGGTGGCTTTTTTTTACAAACATCCGTCTCGTCGGCCTTTCCATTCCCCATTAGTGATGGGCGCTCGGAATCGCACCAACGGTTCCATTCCGATTGCTCCTGCAAAAAAAAACGGAATCAATTCCAAGCCCGAGCCCGAGTCGACGCCGACCCAGATCGATTCCGGGAATTTCAGGGAGGGGGGGGGAGTACGGCGCAGCGCAGTAGTGACTGTGCTTCTGCTTTGGTACGGCATTCGCCGTCGATGTTGATTGTTTTGTTTTAGGTTCCGCTTTTGTTTTCGTTTTCGCAGTCTACCTGTCTATCTGGGATCCCGTCTAGTAGAGCCAGTAGGTCACATAATGAGGGAGTTCCCCAAACAATTAAACGTCGATTTTGACCATTACAGTATAGCGAGACGCCATCGACCGCTCAGCCATCGGCGCCTGGCGCCTCTCTATTCCGGGAATTGAGACTTGAGGGGGGCAAGTGCGGCGCAGCGCAGTGACTGCTTTGGTATAGCCATTTGCCATTTGCGCTTCTTTTTTATTAAAGAGGAGTTTTTTTTTTAACATATATAAGGACGGACGAGCCGTATGTTTAATATTAAAGAGGAGTTAGCGGCTTTTTTGTTTTGGCTTGGTATTTATTGACCGTGAAAATTATGAGCTATTTGCTGCAATACTCAACAACACTCTTTGCGCCAAGGTCACAATGAATGAATTCCACAGTTAAACATTGATCTTGAGATTGAACCTCCTCCTCTTCACCCCTTCCGTCACAACGTACCGGGAGTCGATTCCGGCTGATGTCGGATTCGTCCGGAATCGATTCCGGACTGAGGCCTGTTTTGCCCATCACTATTCCCGATTCCCGGACTCTTCTTCGCTCCTTCTCGGTATAATCCAACTCGGTCTTTCGTCAACTTTCTTCTCGTCACACCTTTCAGCACTCGCCCTCTTCGCTACGAGAGCGAATACAGGCAGGGACGCAGAGCGGAGAAGAACGCGAGCCGTGGTGATGGAGAAAAGCCGTCGATACATGGCCACGCAATTCGCGAAAACGGGAAAAGCAAAACATAATCGATGAAGCACAAATACAGCCACACGCACGCCCACACACCCACTGCACACACTGGCTGGCTGGCTGGCTGGCACGTCATACACGCACTGCACACACAAAGGTTGGTCACAGCTGTTTGGCGCGTTTTGTTGGAATCCACACAACAGCCCTGCACACGGACTCACTTCTTCTTTCCCCACCATCCACCCCACCATCTGGATTCGTTTTCCGGACTTTCCACCCCAAGAAAGAGGGATAAAAAAGCGCGAGCAGCCAGCCAGCCATCCAGCTCCCCGTTTTTGAGTTTGAGTCTGGAACGACCGACAGCGATCATCGATCCCAAAGTGACAATTACGCACTGACAGGCGCGAATGCGCACGCGTGTGTATGTGTGAGAGAGAAAGAAAGAGTCCGTGTGAATCACACCAACGAAAGAAACACATCGATATCATCGATCAAAGATCGATCCGAGATAGATCCACAGTGATATTATCGCATCGTCGCCTACTGCCACCGTTTGTTGATCGTTGTTGAATTCGGGATTTGAATGTTGATTGCAAAACATTGCTCGCTTACCTGCCAGCGTGTACTACAGCGGACCACACGCACGCTGCGCCGCAACCGTCCCAGCCGCGTGGTTTTCGCAAAATACTCCCCGAGGATAAGCGGCCGAATGAAAGCCTCCGCTACGAACGGAACAGATGATGCTACTGGCGCCACCGTCGCTGCTGCTGGATTGATGGCGGTGCGGATGAGCAGCATAAGCAGCCAAGCTACGCACACTAGCGCAGCAGCCGCCGCAATCTTGTTAAAACACGCAGCAACACAAAGGGTCGCGAACAGTTTGGTCGGTGGTGGTGGCGACGCTTTCCACGGTGGTCAGGATCGCCGCGAAACGCGCACGTGCCGGTTGAGCAGGTTTTATGCTGCTTGGTGGCTTTTTGCCTTCCGCCCATTTGTCCATTCGTTGCCAACGTTTCACCACACCTCGCGTCACTGCTGCGTTAGTTACAACGCGCGGGGGCAAGGGAATTACCGAATGGAAAATGGAATCGAAAAGGGGGTAAATGGCCCGTTCCTACTTCCTTCACCTCTATTCGCAAGGCCTCCGCAAAGGACCTCTCTCGATGAGTGCATCAGCTGGTTTTAGAATTTACAGGTCCAAAACCAGAAACGGAAGGAGAGCAAATACAGCACAAAAAACAAGGTCAAGGTTAAGGCTTTACCACCATCAACATCAGAACGTGTAGATCTTTCTGATTCCGTCCAGGTTTTTCGCCCTCTGCATGCCAGAGGTGTGTGAATGTGGCCAGTAGCAACAGTGGGACACGCACAGTACGAAAACACGCACACACACAATCGGAAGCACACACAAAATCGGTACGATCGAACACATACACGCAATGGCGCCAAGAACGATCGCACACCGCCGACCAGATGTAGCGGGACGGGTCGTCGGGCGGGCGCATAAACCACCCTATTTGACCTCCCATTCCCCTTTCTCCTTTCACCCTAATAACGCAGGGTTTGTGCGCGATACCACCGACTACGCCACGACGCTGCACTTCCTCAATCTCGCCACTTATACGATGGCCATCAGCTGGTGTGTCGAGATGTACTATTTGACGCCGCGCAAACGGAAGGCAAACAGCAGCAGCTGATTTAGGGTATCACCCTGCAACTAGGCTTAAGACTTGTGGCGGAAGTCCTTCACATCCTCGGTGCAAGTGCAGAGTTATCGATTACGAGCGTTAGTTCGAGCTGCCGCTGAAACGCACTTTATCAATTTCTCTAACGCCAAACAAGTTGCTGAAGCAATGCGGTTTGGTTCAATAAATATGGACGCTAACACTCCTTATTGTCCTTAAGCCTACCAGAAAACGCGACACGCAGCATATGAGGTTCAATTGCATTGAACACAAGAAGGAACAAAGAGGTAATTTATTGTACGTTCGGCGCAACTCGCGCCTCCACTTCGGTGGATTAATTCATCAAAAATATCCAAGTTTAGTCTCGGTTGGCTTCGTGCCAGTTTCGCGCCGCTACTCTTCTACTGCCTGCTAGCTAAGGCACGCGGGACCGTATTGTCATTGTTGCCATTCTGGCGGGGATTGTTCGGTCTCGTTCATATCGTCCATCAATTTAATAATACTCGAGCAATACTGTCAATGCGAACGCGGAAGCGAGCCCGGGTGGCGGCATCGGGCTCTTCTTACTAGCTAAAACTATTGGTTTCAAACGCTCAGTCAGTCCAAACAGTGTGCTGGCGGCAGCAATCCGTCGACCGCGTCCTGTTTTTGTACTAAGTATATCGCTCCTCCCTCGCAACAGCTGGCCCAGGCCTTGGCCTAATTAATTCTAATAATTTCATTCCATTCGCGAAACAAGCCCCGTTTAGAAGCGCCCTAAATTTCAATAAGTTAGTCTAATCCTGAAAGAACAAAAATGAAATGATCCGCCTGACTGGCACTGGGACTTCGTTTGGCGCCCATCTACAGCTCCGTGACCTGCACTTCCTCTTCGCCGCGGCGCACGAAAAATCGTTTGCGGTAGTTCCGGGCCCCAGGGAAGATGTTACCAAACTTGATCCCCATCGCTTGCAGCGCCAGCTGGACCAATTCTGGCAGCAGTCCGGTCAGCAGTACGGCCAATGTCAGCAGCCAAAACGTTAACGATGACATCAAATAGTTGAATACGTTCAGCAAAGACCCATCGTAGCTTCTGCAAGATTGAAAAAAAAATGACAAAAGGTAAGGGTAAGGGGCACTAGGGTGCCTGGGTACCATTCGCATTCGCGTCGACTCACACGTGCAGCAGGTTGTAGATGAAGGTCGTGAAGAAGTAAAAGAAAATGGAACCCGCGACGGTGCCGAGGAAAAGGAACGTCTTGTTGTGCGTAGCGAAAAGAAGCTTCATGTTGACCAGTATGACGATGTGCGTCATGAGACTGGTCCCGAAGCAGGCGAAGCTGGACATGCCGGGCCACTTGACGTAGATCGCCGCGTTGATTTGCCAGATCGCGTAGTTAAAGTAGAAAATCACCAGAAAGTGATAGATGCCTTGCAGCGTCCAACCGAGAAAGGCCTTCCAGCCGTACTGTTTACTGCCGGCCACCTTCTGGTACAGCTCCGGGCGGCTGGAAGCGGAAGGAAGGAAATCAGATGAATAAACCCGACACATACACTGCAGGCGACACGCGAATCGTTGCTGGACACTTACTCCATTAGCATACGCGCTGGATAGGGTTGTTCGGTGGTGGCTGTGATCAGCACTGGTACCGCCGTGTAGAACACGTTGTACAGCGTAAGGAAAACCGAATCGAACACCGACTGGGTGGAAAACATGCTGTGGACCTGGAACATGAACTGTACGCCCATGAATACAAGGTTTTTGTAAAAAAAATATTGTACTAGCGTGGTTAGCCGGGCGCTGCTGTAGTGACCGTGCACGAACAGCAACCGCTTCACCATGCAGAACTTGGCCATGGCGTAATCGGCACAGGCGGCCGCCTGACGACCCTCCCGGCCGACAATACCGAGCCCGACGTGCGCCTCCTGGATCATCGAGACGTCGTTCGCCCCGTCCCCGATCGCCGCCGTGATCGGACGGCCCTTGGCGGTTTTGATCAGCTGTACCACCTTGCACTTCTGCAGCGGGCTCAGCCGGCAGCAGAGCACCGCACAGCAGCGCATGCTAACGTCGCGAAACTTCTCGGCCGTGGTCTCGAGCGCCACCGCCAGGCTGTTGCCGTCGATCAGCAGCGAGAACGGTTCGTCCCGGTAGCGCAACATTTCGATCGAGACCGCATCCAGATGCTCCACCAGCTGCTCCTGCGTGCTGCAGTCGACGATGAAGCAGCGATGTGCTGCCTCCGGGATGTGGCCGCAGCTGAGCGCGATGTTTAGCGCCGTCTCGACCTTGTCCCCGGTTAGCACCCACACCTTGATGCCAGCGTCGCCGAGCGACTCGAGGGTGGCGCGCACGTCATCCTGCAGCGCATCCTCGACCGCCGTCGCACCCAGCAGCTCCATCCGAGATTCGATCCGGCGCTGGCAAGCCTCGATGTTGCTGGCCCGGTTCACCAGCGAACTGCTGGCCTCGTTCAGCTCGACGCGAAACTCCTCATACTCCTCGTCGGTCAACCGGCGCCGTGCGACGGCGAGCGTCCGCAGCCCACACCGGGCGAATTCATCGACGTGGCTCTGAGTGGTTCTGATCAGCTGGCTGGACACACACAGCGGTAGCACGTGGCTCTCGGCACCCTTCGTGTACAGCCACTTCTGGCCGTTCCGGTCGGTAACAATCACGCTCATACGCTTCCGGTCCGAGGTGAACTCGAGTACGGCCAACCGTTCGTACTGCACGGTCATTTCGGCGGTTGTAGGACCGTTTTGTTCGCGATCGACGCACGCGTTGTCCAGCGTGATGGTGAGCCGCTCGTCGGTGTCACCGGTGTAGATGAGCCCAACGCGGGCACACGCCTCCACCAGGGCCTTCTCGTCCGGACTCGACGCCTGGTAGTCGTACTTGCTGCGCGTGCGAGAAAAAGAGATAAAGATAGAGACCGAGAAAATCTACAAACAGCCTCACAGTGCTACCTACCAGATATAGGAATCGGATGACAGGCTACGCTGTGCCATCGACTCCTGCCGCTCGATCCGAGTACGCTCATTGTAGGCCGGTGCCGCATACGATTCGCGCAACGAGGTGCGCGACACGGTGCTCCGATGGCGCCGCAGTGAATTGGAAGCGGACAGGGTAACCGGAACGTTCAGTGCCATCTGGTAGCTGGTCGGCCGGTTAACGCTGACCGGAATGTGCGACACCGTCCGACGGTGGCCCTTGCCCGAGACGTTCGATTTGTCCTCCTCGTACGCCGAAAAGGCCCGCTTCAGCTCTATGGCCGACGACGAGCTTGTTCCGATGAGGGTGATGTCGGAAATTTCCAGTGGCTGTTGCTGCGCCTGCAGCGTATCGCGACTGGCCGTTGGTTGGTTCAACAGTGAACCAACGCTAACGTCGGTACTGTTGGGCGATTCACGCACCACCGCCAACCGGGCCTCCCGGCCCGTCTTTGCCGACGTCGTCGCTGTCATCGAGATGTCGTCCTGGCTGCTCTCATCGTGGTAATTAGCGCCGAGCTCATACTGGCCAATAAGACATTCCACGGGCTCCGCTGGTACGTTCTCGCCCGTGCGCTCCTCGGGTACGTTCTCGCCCGTGCCCTCCTTCGTTTCGGGTGCGTCCGCGTTAGCCACCTGCACCGTATGGCAGATGGCCAGTGCCTCGAAGAACTTGTACACTTCAGCCTACGGTGGAAGGACAACAGAGATAGGAAATGGATGGATGGAGAAAGGTGATGGTAACGAGAGGTCTCGGGCACCTTGCTGATGGGCTTACCGGTAGTTCCTTGAGCAGTTGTTCCTTCTGGCGGCCGAATGCGCGCAAACGGCGGCCAACCTGTGCGTAGCGGCGCCCATTAACCGAGCACTGCTGGAAGATCATCTCGTTCTTCGTCAGTGTGCCGGTTTTGTCGGAGAAGAGGATCTGGATCTGGCCCAGCTCCTCGTTGATGTCGGAGGTGTTGACGAGAAACGGCTGGTCCGTGTCCGAATCGTACTGCTGCCGGTCCCACTCCATGAAGAACCCGCCCAAAAACTTGGCCATCTCGATCGTCACGTAGAGCGAGATCGGTATCAGGTAGTTGTAAAGCACGAGGTATGCGAACAAGTCCTGCAGGAACTGGGCCACCTGGTAGTTGCTTATGATTTCGCCGAGGTACACGTTGTGCTCCTGCCGGTACCGGTCGTTGTACCGCTTCAGGAAAAAGCTCACCAGCACCATCGCCAGCAGCAGGATCAGATAGAACACGAGGTACCGGTTGATGTAGCGCTCGCTCGAGCTGATCTTCTTCCGGCGCGTCTTGCTGTTGAGCGCTAGCTTCGTCTGCGCTCCGGTATAGATGGCGCACCCGATTGCCCATTCGGTGTTCTTGATGCGTGAGCCACGCAGCAGGACGTTCTCGGCGCTGAGCGGTACGACGCCAGTGCCTGCGCTAGCCGCGTGCTCGCTGGCCAGGTCGATGCGCCCACTGAAACTGTACAGGTTCGTGTTTGGCTGCTCGTACTCGACCGTACCGAGCCGGTGTAGCTCGGTGACGGGCAGCTTGGGCAAAGTGCGCGGTACGCACATCGTCTTCAGGTTCGTCTCGCCGTCCAGGTTTGCCGTGGTAACGTAGCATCGGCCGCTCGGGTCCGAGCTCAGCAGCAGAACCAAATCGCACGGGATGTCACAATCGCGCGCCAGCTCCACGATATCACCCAGCCGGATATGCTGCGACTCGATCTCGATCCGTTGGCCGTCACGCACGACCGCCACCGGCGACCGGTTCACTATGCGGTCCGTGAGGTAGCGAAGGAAATCTTCATACCCCTGCTTGGCGGCGGTCAGCACGACGACGAACGTTAACGGCATGAGCGAGGTCAGCGGTGATACCGGACTGTCGATCACTAGCGAGATTAGCGACATCGTGAGAAAGTAGGCGTTCGCCGGGCGCAGAAACTGTTCGATCAGATTGAGCGGCAGAAAGGTGAGCAGCGAGTAGCGCGTCGACTTGACATGGTTGGCTCTTTTCGTCTTGCTCCCGCTATTACCACCGACTGGCACCGTCATCGTGTCACCGTTCTGCGACACTCGGTTACCCTGTAGAAGCGATAGAATCAAGACGGAGACGAAAAGAGAGAGAGAGAGAAGATTAGAGCTTGTGGTGCACCTTCTTAGATGAAGCTGATGATTATTAGCATTCGCTGGCTGCCCAATTAACACGCAACCCTAAGCAGCCGGCGTTCCTCTAATGTCCTCTAATTCCGTGACCGAGCGCTGGACATAAGCGGTTCAGGGGTTCAGCTCAGCGCAGCAGAATGGTCCGGCTGACTCCGATTCCCAGTACGCCACAACGGAGTTAGTATCGCGGCCATGACAAAGCGCCGCCGGATATGAGTCATGACGGCCCTGACACTGCGTTTTGCGTGAAGCGCAACACCCTTCCCTACCCCCTCGAGGTCCGGCCACACCGCCACCATCAGTCTATGTTCGCCCGGCCTAAGGTGATGGTTTGGGGTGGATCCGTACCGCGGCTGATAAGCCGTTGCGCGATAAGATAGGTGATTCCCGTTGCGAGAGTAAGAGAGGGAAAGAGAAAGAGAGAGAGAGAGAGAGAGAGAGAGAGAGAGAGAGAGAGAGAGAGAGATAGCAAGGAGCAAAAGGGGTGCGAAGAAGGGTACAGCTGGACACACGGGAGCTACTGGTACTCATGTCCATTTCCACGGGAGGCGCATGGAACGGAATGGATCTCTCCGGATCTCTAGATCATACCGGACGCTTACCTTGGACCAACGGCAGAGCAACCAGTTGCAGCAGGTCTGCCTCCAGGATGGCCTCGGTCGAAGGCCGGCTTCCTCGGATTCCTCCTCGCCACCACCTGGAGCTGCTTGTGCAGTCATCTTGCACGCTTGGCAGCGCTCAGTAGCACACTACACTCGTTTCCTTTTGTTGCTTTGTACACGTTTGCGCGCGAGTACTGCGGTGGTACTGGAGCTCCGGGGAGACGCGGACAAACGAACGAAGGTGTCAAATGGCTCCGATAGCTCACAGATCGGCACAGCGCGATCGATCGACTTCTCACATCCCTGTTTGACAAGCGGACCAGTATGTGCACCGACACACGACTTACTATTGAGAACTGGGTCTAAGGGTCTGTTTAGTACTCTTACATCATCGGGAACCCGCTCTACGACCGGTGCACGCACGCGCGCGATCGCTTTTATCGTGTCGTAGAAGAAGATACAGCCCGACCCCCAGAAAGCAGATAAGAGCTTAGGACGCACTGAGTGTATTGCACTGTATCGAGTCAGAGGAGGCTCTAGCTAGCTCCCGTTGGTCAGTGCAACACTTCCGGCAATTTCGATACGCATTCCCATTCGCGCAGCTGCCTTCAGCAAACAACTCCCAAAACCCCGTACCGCACTAGCAGTGGCTAACAGTCTAAAGTGAACGTGGACTTGTTTAAGCAAGGGAGCAGGATAGTATGCCGCTGCAGTAACGATTACCGAACTACCAGGTAAGTCCTGTGGCAGATGCGATAGAGGGGGAAATTCTCTGCGAATGCGAGAGTTTCCTTTGTTCGATTCTGTATAGAAAAGAGGTTCGTCTAGATCACTAAAAAACACCGTGCAAGGATTCGCTCGGACGCACATACTCTAATAGCGCTTCCCTCGCTCGGCGTGATTCCGGAGCGGTGGACTTTGGCGGTGTATTGATGGTTGTTGCTGTTGTTGAGGGTGATGGTGCGCTGGTTCTCTCTAGTGCATACTGCTTACATTTCTCAATTCTCTCTTTCCCATGCTGAAATGTGCACAACCACCCAACAAACTAGCACGACCACAGGAAGCCACGAGGAAGCCACCGACCACGGTGGACAACGCCGCGTTCTCGCTTCTATCCCTGCAACTCTCTAGGGCTCACTGGGCACACTGGCAGATATAGTTGGCACACTCGACGCTGAAGTCTGCCGAATTCCAATCCCAGTTACCGACCAACCAAGTTTACGCGATAACCACCCTCGGGATACAGTGATGCAAGGTGGGAGGGTGTGAGGTGGATTGGGGCTGGATCAAATGAGTGGAGTGGGGGAGATGGGGACACTCCAATACCGGCTCAGCTCTCGAATCGAGCGTGATAGATAAGATAAGGACCCGTGTGTCGTCATATCGTTCCCTGATTTCCCCACACGCACACACGCAAGCTAGCTCGCACCCTTGCCCTATCGGTGATCGGTTTGATACATCGACTTCGTCTGTGCCCCATTACTACCTGGAATTAGCTTCCGGGGTCAGGAAATGCGTCTTCTCAATATTAGCAAGGTAGCATTGAAGGTATTACAGAGTGTCACGTGAAGTGTCGATGTAGACTGAAAATCAAAGTCGACAGACGCAGCATAGCTAAACAAACAAATAAACAAATATCAACCACCTTAAATATACAGCATGGCCACACAGCCGTAGGGCGCGCGCCGCTCGTTCGAAGAAGTGCTGAGCAATGCATTGCCAATCATTCAATTAATTTCTATCGCTTGGATCGCTTCGATTTCGGCTGCTGGAACAGCAGGCGTATTTTTTTAAGGGGTGTGGGGGGGGGGGGGCATCTCGCGACCGCTCGATGTCGCTGCATGAAACGCAACGGTGCCGAATACCTTCTAGACCCCGCACGCATCGGAACCCCCAAAAATGAGTGTCACCGAAGGTGCAAGGTTAACCGCTGATGGGCAATACATCGAGTACAACCGTAGGAGCGTACCGTTCCCGGGGGAGGAAGCTCGAAGGCCCGATAGGGCTATGTTGGTGTTTGCCTTCGCATCCACCAGATTCCACCGCAAACAGGTAACGCGCCTGCTCGAGCGCGCGAGCGTTTTGCTTTGTCGATGGATGATACATCGACAAACGAACACCATCGCTGATACCGGGACACAAATCCCTATTTTGGCATACTGCCTCGGATGGGGCAACGCGAGGCCTGCGATAGAACCGATTAGATAACACATCGCAAACGCGATCGGAAACTGGCGCAACACTCAGTTTATGGTATACTCTCTCCCCCCTTCTCTTCCTCCCAAAAAGCACGTAGACTCCTGGATGACGCATCAGCGAAACACTGTGCTCCTTCGAGTGTAGGTGGTCCACTGTCAACGGTCAACTTACTGCAGCATAAATATTCGCGATGATTGTAGTAAGCAATGCCGCACAGTCGTGAAATCGCCGGTCACAACTCTTTGATTCCCACATTAGCGCCAGAATGTTAAGGATGTGTCCTCCCCCCCCCTCCCACCCCTCCTCGATCCCATGAGTTTACTCACCATTTTTAATCGGCTGCAAACCGGGTTTCCTGCAGCACGTTGTAGATCCAACTAATGTAACTCCAACTAATCGTACTTGACCGAGCCGCAATCCTTTCACGCACCTTGCGCTGGATATGCACCGGCGAAGAAGCGTGTGGCTGCTTCGAGCGTGTGCCCCGTAGGAGCGTTCGAACACAAATCGAGCATCCGACAGTCAGCCGGGCAAGCGTCTTCCGCTCGTCTGTGCAGCACACGGGCCCGGACCCTGGTACATCCACCGGATTGGTCTTCGCGTGTGATCGTTGTCGTGCGTTCCACGATTGCCTATCGGGTTCTGTAATAAACAAAAAAAAAAAAGAATGGTTCAATGAGGAGCTTTGTGGTCACGAGGGGGCGAGGGGGACGGGTACGAGGACCTATCACGGTACTCCACCTCCAGGAACAATTCGAAGCGAACGTGAATTTCGCGGCCTGCTATGCACGACCTGGCAGAGCGAAGCACACCCTAACCTCACTAATTTCGGCGGAAGGTGACGCGGCTATAAAACGTGGTTTGTAAAGTGTGAGGTTAGACTTACCGGACGCTTCGAATTCACGCTCGATATGCGCGTCGCCGGCGACCACCAATCGAATCGAGTGCCGAAAGGTCACCAAATTGATAAGGGCACGAAGCCTCGTTGGCCCGGGGGTGGACCGTCGAGGCCGCCAACGCTACCGACGCCTCAATGGATGTTTGGTATCGCGGAAGAAGCTAGACGGGCACCTGCAACTCCCGATAACTTTGCGCCGGTATGTTTTGGGTTTGGCGAGGACGCTTGATCAATCGACTCGATAAAATAATGATTTGTGCCCCTCACCGATTGCTTCTTCTCGTCTACGCTGGCCAGATGATTGCTTTCGGTGGGACTCGCACTTTTCACGCTCTCTCTCGGTGATCTGCAACCTGCTGCTTTGCGAAAATTCGCGGATAGAAAGAGAGCGAACTCTTCTCATTTGCCGGTATCGCACGCATCAAAAACCCGTTGACAGCATCCAATTCAACGGTGAATATGCTGGTTATGTAACTATCGTTTTAAACGGCAACGATCGCGGGCGATTTTTTTTTTGCATAAAACGGCAAAACAAATGCTCGGCACAATGTTCAGCGACGAACCGCCTGGTTGCAGTTGCTTATCAGGCTCGCGCGAAAATTTCCTGCATACTAAAGACCTGGTTGATGGAGGGCGGATTAGTGCAAATAGCGATTTAATGATCCTGGGAATCTTCGTTAATACAAAAAACATCGCACCGTTGAGGGCATCTGGCAGCACTGTGAACAGAATCGGTAAACATATGTTTGACAGTTACTGATACATAGCGAAAATCCAATATGGTGGCGAGAGAAGTGCAATGACTTCATTTGTTTAGATAATACACTTTGGTTTGCGGTTCAACAACAACAACAATACCACACCTTGAAGTGAACCTCTGTGTGAGCTAACCTTTTGCTGGCTTGAATGTATCGTAAATAATCGTTATCACCTTGGTGATCGGCCTATCAACCGACATTTCTAAATAGAAGAAGGGACACATCCTTGCCACGATCAACAACTGAACTGCGATCAAACTATGGCGTTTCTAGCACGGAACCTCTTTCAAGCGGTAAGCACCTGGATACAGTCAGCATAAGCGGAGCATAAGCGAATTACATAACCACCTGTTTTGTGAACGCATTTTCAGTCTGCTCGTCTGTCGACGGTCCTGCGAGCGACAGGCCAACAGCAGGAGCAGCAACGGCGACGCTTGCTCCATCTCAGTCGCAACCTGTGCGTGGCCCAGGTACAGAAGCCGGCTCCCCCATTCCAGGGCACAGCGGTGGTCAACAACGACTTTAAGGATATTAAACTAGAAGACTACAAGGGAAAGTATCTGGTGTTATTCTTCTACCCGCTGGACTTGTAAGTCGCACTGTATTAGGGGTTGCCGTCACATCTTTCTCTATATCTCTTTTTCTCCACTGTAACCCTACGTAGCACGTTCGTCTGCCCGACGGAAATCATTGCATTTAGCGACCGCATCCAGGAATTCCGGGCGCTCAACACCGAGGTGGTGGGCGTGTCGGTGGATTCTCATTTCTCGCATCTAGCCTGGATCAACCAGCCGCGCAAGTCCGGAGGACTCGGCAAACTCGACTATCCCCTGTTGGCCGATCTGACGAAGCAAATATCCGCCGACTATGGAGTGCTGCTGGAGGACGCGGGCATCTCGCTGCGCGGTCTGTTCATTATTGATCCGAACGGGGTGGTGCGCCAAATCACCATCAACGATCTGCCGGTTGGCCGATCGGTTGACGAGACGCTCCGGTTAATTAAGGCGTTCCAGTTTGTCGAGAAGCACGGCGAGGTGTGCCCGGCCAACTGGGAACCGAACAAAAACGCGGCCACAATCAAACCGAACCCGAAGGAGTCGCGTGAGTACTTCGAAAAGCATGGCAAGTAGGAAAGAGAGGCGTGTAGAGTAGTCCGGCGAGGGAGGCCACTGATGTTTAGCAACAGGTTCCAGCTAACAGGTGCCAGTCCGCGACTCCCCCTCCGCTCTGCACCCGGAGAAGAATTATGAAGTTAATAAACAAAAAAACATTCTCCCCAGACGTATGGGTACCGGCACCGAGGACGGTGCCACATTGATAATTTAGCCATTGTACATAGTTCGTGATATCTTCTGAAAGTATGCTAATCAGTGATCAAGACGCACGGATCTGGGTTTTGGGTACCACCGAACGCAATGTCCTGTTGCGTTACGCTGTTAGCGCGATATGAAAAATACGAAATGGTGCCGGGTTCGCCCGTTATCATCGTTACCTCAGGTTTAGGAGGGGTAGACCAGACGGGGGACGCTGCCACCCCAATTTAAATTTATTTTTAGATCGTACACCGACTGCAGCTGATTCCGCATTCACCTAGCCAAATAGCCAGCCAGACAGTCAGCCAGCCGGCACTTCTTATCACGCCCAGCCTCCCGCCTATCAGACCATCCCTCTCGTCTGACTGCCACGCAGGACAGAGGGTCAAACACATGCACCTTCATTCTTTTTTGACATAATGCTTTCGACCATCCTTATCGGTTCCGCGGTTCGCTGTGGGTCGGAGAAACCAAAACGTAATAGGCAAGACAGAGGACATGATAATGCTGAGGGTGGAGCTGCTGGAAATTTTCCACACTACGGCCGAGTTGCGCGATAGTTCGGCGAGGTTCTCGCGGTGGTGATGACGTCTATACGCGGTTAGCGTAGTGTCCTATAGAGGTGGTAGGGTTCTAACAACAGGTGCTACCGTCGTTGACCGCTAGAACAACCTATCCGCCCTTTGGCATACTCGATCAGCGGCGCAGCATTCGGTGGTTAGCGGTGTCACATGAATCCGCCAACTGCGCAATCTCCACACACTTCCGTACATCGTTCGATCGAGGATTTTGTTTATTTGTTCGTTCGTTGGATCATAATTCCGTCTTCCTGTTCGGCGGCTCGGATCACACATAGAGTTCGTGCCTTCTCCCTGGAGCCGATAATGAAAGCTGCGCGGCGAAGTGATCTTGATGAGCCTACGTTGTAGCCATCCTTAGCTTCCCTCATTCGTATAGAGATTCGGGATGTCTGATAGTACGCGTAAGCGATGAAGCTGGCCACTTATAAAGGGCCGTTCACGTGCTGTTCTATAAGCATTTGGTGGTAATCAGTGCAAACTCCTGGACGCCGACACCGACGGAACGGAAAATATGGCGGAAGCACTCTATACCAGTAAACGGATATTCCTGAACAGTGCAGCCCCGGTGAGCTCAGAGGAGAAACCATGTGAGGTGTTTTCTGGCGGGCTGCTTATCTCGACCATCGATGGGCGCGTAACGCGCGTTCTCGACTCCTGGCGAGCGGTCGAGGCCTATTTGCTAGAGAGCAAGCGGCAAGAGTTGGAAGCAGGCACACGTCTAGAGGTAATTTTTAAGCTATTCCCGCTCCCGCTCGATGCCATCCTGATCCCAGTTTGGCTGATCTTTGATTGATCCTGTCCTCCCTTCACTTCAGCATTACGATTTCGGCGATCTGTTGATGATGCCGGGACTCGTCGACACGCACGTGCACATCAATGAACCGGGCCGAACGGAGTGGGAAGGCTTCCGGACGGCAACCAAGGCGGCGGCGGCAGGCGGCTTCACCACCATCGCCGACATGCCGCTCAACTCCATCCCACCAACGACGAGCGTTGCGAACCTGCGCACTAAGCTGGCAGCCGCTCGTGGTCAGCTGTTTGTCGACGTGGCCTTCTGGGGCGGCATTATTCCGGACAACGTGGGCGACCAGGACGGTGGCAACGTAAGCGAGCTGCACCAGCTCGTGGCGGCCGGAGTGATCGGCTTCAAGTGTTTTCTCTGCCCGAGTGGTGTCGACGAGTTCCCGCCCCTCACCCCGGAACAGGTGCAGCGGGCCGCCCAGCTGCTGGACGATACGGGGGCAGTCCTGGCGGTACGTAAGGGCAACGGTTAACCGCTTTCAACCGTAGGTGGGCCACTGATGGCGTAGTTTTCGGTCTTCTCTAATTTAATTTCTCTCTCTCTGGTGAGAACCAGAGGGGGATCTTCTTGGAATACAGTTCCATGCGGAGATGGAGTGCACAGAGCGACAAATACCGGTAGCGAAACCATGTTCGGAAAGGACGGAAGACCCGGCCCATTATCGGACATTCCTGGCAACGCGGCCCGAAATCATGGAACAGCAGGCTATCGATCTGGTGGCGCAGGTGGCGCAGGATTACAAAATTCGGGCCCACATCGTGCACCTGTCGGCAGCCAGTGCATTACCGGTGATACGTCGAGCTCGGGCCAATGGGGCCGAGCTGACCGTGGAAACGTGCCATCACTATCTGGCGCTATCGGCCGAGGACGTACCCGATACGGGCACCGAGTACAAGTGTTGCCCACCGATACGAGGCCGCAGCAACCAGGAGCTGCTGTGGCGTGCAGTTAGCGACCGTGACATCGATATGATAGTGTCGGATCACTCACCCAGCCCTCCAACCCTTAAGCTGCAGCTGGCCGAGGCCGGCCACCGGCGAGGGAACTTCCTGGAGGCGTGGGGTGGCATCGCATCGGTGCAGTTCGGTTTACCCCTCTTCTGGACGCACTGCCACCGGTACGGGCTGGGGCTGACCGATCTGGTACGGTTACTCGGCACGGAGCCGGCGTACCTGTGCGGCATGAGCCAGCGCAAGGGCCGTCTCGATCCCGGGTACGACGGCGATCTGTGCGTGTGGGACCCGGAAGGTGTGTTCACTGTGACCGAGGAGTTGATAGAGTTCCAGCACAAAAGCACCACACCGTACCTCAACCGGGAGCTGCGCGGTATCGTACATGCTACCTTCCTCCGCGGCACACCAGTCTATCGGCGCGATGCGGTTCCGGACCTTCGCTTCGATGGTCCCCCCCTGGGTAATATTCTACTACGCGATCCGGCCGACTCACAGCAGCAGCAACAGCATCGCAACCGTGGCCGGTTGAATGAGGCAAAGATTTCCGGTCGGCCGCTGTGGGAGTCATAGCAGTAGCAGAAAATCTAGCACAGTATTTAGCGATCCCTCTGCCCCTCGATCGAGGACTGCGATCATGCGCGTCGCACAGTAGATAAAAGCGTCGGTTGAATCTCTCATCTAGATAAGCAAGAAATTTAAAACTGACCATCCGTCGTGTAGAATGTAACAAGTCTTCGAACCTCGTAACTCACTCACCCTGCGGCGAACTGGAATAGAATAAAAAAATAAACATGAAACCAATAATAATAACGGGTCAAACACCAGCCATCTCTACTATGTTTTAAATCCAAAAAGTGATTATATTTGTGTTGTTAAATATAGTACTATTTACATTTATTGCGTGCTCAACTACTAATAAGCCTAATTGCTAACAAAACAACAAGCTCCAAGTTGGCTCCAAGAAAGCATCATCCAAAACCACTCTTTCAATTTTATTTTCCAATGGTGTACCTGATTTTATTTCTCTTCAATGCAATTGTGATTCAATTCTTTGTCCTACCGGCCAACGGACCAATCTCGAACGATAATTGGTGTATTTTCAGTGGATTTGTGCATGCGTGTGTATGCTTTCAATCTAACGGTAGTGCCACCATTTTTTGAAAATTTTAAAGCCAGATCATTTAAGATATCTTTTCAAATCAGAGTGTGGTTGTGTGTGCCACTAATCATCGCGATGGCTGCTACGATAGTATGAGCTTGGATCGCTGATCGATCCGATCGAAGACTTCCAGCGGCAGTAGGCAGGGAGCACTAAACCGTTGTAAATTCGTTGAATACATACGTCAGTATGTTGCAGCCTGCCCTAAACATAATGCTCGGTAACGTGCACCAGCTAACCAACGCTTGGTGCTTCAAGCAGCCCCTAGTCTACAAACAAATATACGGTGCCAATCGAAGTGTTGCTAACTGGAAAGCTATGCCCATCATTTTTAAAGTCTCGCGCATCCGGGCCACGAATGCACATGATCCTTTCTGCATTCATAGGGCGCCCATCACGAACCATCGTGAAGTCATTAATACAGATCTCTATCGAATAAAAACAGAGCAAGTTAATTGATCGAAAACCAGCCAGGAAAAGCCAGAAGACAAGATGGAGAAAGCTTTGGAAATTAAAATGCCCCAGAATACAAAACATAACTGGTGCACGACTTAATCAGAGCAATTGACTGGGAGTTGCCGTCTCAACCGCACCAAACACTGGGCGTTTCCATCGCGTGAAAATAAATGTTCTTTCTCAATAGCTGGGTAGTCAATTAGCGATCGCTGCGTTATGGTTGGCACCTGCGCAGCAGGACACAGTGGTGCAGGGTGGATAGAAAATGTTACATTTTTGGGTTTATTTGCAACCCACTGGAAGGACGAGATTATTGCCTTGATGCAAGTGAAAGCATGGAAAACGGCACAGAACGATCTATTGTCATGTCAAGAAGAGGAACAATCTTGTTATCACAATACTTATTCTGGCGTTTAATCGATCTGCATGCCACCATCATACTGCTATTGAATAACTTTTGACGGTCTATTTTCAACCGACTCATAGCACCATGGGTGTGAGGTATGGGCCGCCGATCGGTGCCGGATTTTTGCGCTATCCTACCAGAGGCTGCTAGTAAAAGGGTTGCAGCACTGGGTTCGAACGTGGGCAATGAGCGATGTGTGATGATTCCGTTGGCCCAGTGGTCGAGAGATATCTGTGATATCGGTAGGCTGGTGCAGGTGGCTCACTGGAGGTTCGGTGTGCACTTTTTCGATTTGATCTGTAGCAGCTGTCTCAAACTCGCGGCCCGCATGCGGTCCGCCAAACTATGTTGTGCGGCCCGCGACCACATCCTCGGGTCAAATGTATGTTTAGTTTGATCATTAATTGTATGATCTTTGTAGTTTTATTCAATGCATGTGTTAGAATTGAAGATCATTGATGTATTTGCAATGACAATAGCGATGAAAAAAGAAATAGAAGGAAGAAACATTTACTCAACATTTCAACATTCAACACAGAATGGTGCGGCCCGCGGAGTGAGAGAGAGAGAGAGAGAGACAGAGAGAGAGACAGAGATCGCACAATCGGTAAGCCAATCGTTAGCCTACGCTGCGGATCCGTTTGATGCCGTAAGGATAGAGGGACGCGAGAGAGGGAATACAATGTGTGGTCGCATGTGTACTAGGGGAAGGGTGGAGGACTTAGTAGCAGTCGTCGCAGTGGTCTTGTTGCCGCTCGCGACGAGATTTACACACAGAGCCGCCCTCTTTGTGTAGAGTTGCGGTGCCTCGACGCGCTGCACTAATGGAGTGAACCCCCTTTAGAGCTCGGTACGTTCCCGGCAATCTCTCCGGCAATCTTGTGGTGCCAGTCTTGATCGCGCCGCACGCGTGGACGCAGCGGGTTTTGTGAACGCTCGAGCGCGCTGCTGCTGAACACCACCTGTACCTAGCGAGTCTCTCTTTCACGGTCCTACGTCTGTGGGTGTGCTGGACCGGGCGATTGTGGATTTTTACTCGCGTGTAGCAGGATACCAACGATCGTTACCCGAAGCCAGGCCAAAAAAAAAAAAAAAATAGCGAGAAAGTGTGTACGAGTGTCGTCGCAAGTGGTTGTGGTGTGGCTCGTGTTTGGAGAGTCCGCTAGCCCAGGTTACTGGCATTCGGATTGCAGCAGGCATCAGCTGGCCAGGTTAGTTCCCGCCTCCCCGCCAGCATATCCATCAAACACCATTCCGGTCGCACAATCAACTCTCTGCTCCTGCCACACTGGTTCATCGGGTTGCCCCGGGACTCATGGTTAGTCTCAGTCCGGGACCGTATCCTGTCCGACGTCTCGAACAGCTGTTCCTCTCGCGCGAGCTTACATCCATCCCATCGGACAGAGCGACTTGGCGAGCGTGTCCCCAGGTTTTGGGGGGGGGGGGGGGGCTGGCACACAGCCACCTGTATCCTGCCGGCCAACCGGACCAGCAGTCGGGACCCTATCCGAACACACACACGCGGACGTATTATTAATGCAGCAACGAGCGATTTAATTGTGATCAACTGTCTAGCCACCCCCAACACCCCCCCCCCCCCCTATCACCCTACCCTATACTGCTCTGCCTTGCCCTGCCAACCCACAGATTCCCTTTCCTTGTATATCCTACAAAAACCTGTCTCCGGATGCGGGCCGCGAGTCCCGGAGTCTGTGGCCCCAAAACAGGGGTGCGCGCGCGCGTGTGTGTGCGTTGTGTGGAAGCTGTTCGCGCTAGGAACGAGCAGACCGAGGTGAACATGGAGCTGCAGCCACCTACCCGCCGCGTGCCGCCATAGTGTTGCTACTGCAGCATTGCTCACCTTACACACCCCCGCACACCACCCGTTCGGAAACCGGTTGTGGTTGTGGTTCAGACGGCAAACGACGACGACGACGACGACGACAACAACAACAACAGGCGGAGATCGCGTTAAACCCCCCCACGCACGCGACCACCAGGACTGCGAGGTGGCAGCACCACGGCGACGGCTGCTAGCCAGCCAGCTTGACCACGAATTTCATCCTCGCAGACGACGACGACGACGTCAGCCGGAGCGAATATGGATCGCTAACACACAAGACAGAGAGAGAGAGAGAGAGAGAGACAGAGAGAGAGAGAGCGGCTGATCGACGTACACGAGCCGCGCAGCAGGAATCAACTTATCAGCTAAAAGTCCTCTCAACCCCTTCGACTCGTGCTACATACAGTACCGACTCCAGCTCCTGGAACCTGGTGTATTGTGACACACACAGTGTGTTCACATTTGTGTCCCGATACGTTGACTCTAGACCAAACAATAACAACCCCACCCCACTCTCTCTCGATCGTTCCTTTTGGTACGTTGCTAGAACGCCTCGCCTTTGACACTGCTGCAACTACGCAGCAGCACCATCACAGGCTTTCGCCTTGTTTGCATCCGCAATCCATCCACCCAGCCCACACATCCAATCCAGTTTCCCTTGCTGCAAGTCACGAGCTTGCTTAGCTCCTGTTTCATCCCGGCACGCGATCCCGGTTGCTCAAAATGTCGGTGGTGCTCCATCTTTCGGTTGGAGCACGATTCGCCCGGAAGCGCCCGGAAGAGAATTCACTCTAGCGATGTACCTAGGAAGTGCGATTCTAGTGCTGCGCCGATGCACAGATGGATTTGCTGCGGGGTGAGATGGTTGGTTCAATCACACCGGACCAAGAACTTGTTTCACAGGCCCGGGACGGAGGTAGATTCGGTTCATTTCCTTCGGAGCTTGCGGTTACAGTTACGACTGCTCTGTCTCCTACATCGAACACCCCTTCCGTCTCACACCTCCCCACCATCCCCATCCTGTAGCACCACGGATCAACAACAGCAAGGCTAATGGCAGCGGCCATCATAATATGCAAAGCTCTCGGTGGCTGAAACGAGTGCTTTCCATCTGCTAGCGCTTTTTCTCTAGTGCGCCCACCACGAAGGTGTAGGTGATACCACTTGTAGCAACTAGAATTAGTCGACCAGCACTAATGGAGAAGGGGAGGGTGGGGGGGGGGGGACTAGATATCCGAGATCTGCTCGGCTCGAATCGAAGGCGATGAAACTTGTTTTAGCGCGCGTGAGCTCGGCGGAGCTTGGAATTTAGCGAAACCCAGCTGCTAGCGGCCTGGCCTAGGCACAACCCCTTCGCCAACCCCCGCCCTCCTTAAATGTCCCATCTTTTCCACCATCCTATGGCCGGTTATCCGACGATAAATGGAGGCGATTTGCTTGCTTGCGTGCGAAAGAGAAGGAGATATGGATGCTGGGTGTATGTGTGTGTGTGTGTGTGTGTGTATGTGTGGCAGAGGGAGAGCGAGTTGGAGCGAAAGACACAGCAGAGCAGTAGACATGATGCTGCCGCCTCAGGTGTGATCCACCTTCGCCTTCTCAATGGATTAACCCATGTTTCTTACCGCTTGCTAGTCGCCCCTCGCCCCCCCACCTTCCGACCGTTCGTCCTGACCGGTCCGGTTCAGTCCGGTCCAGCACCAGCCGCAAGCTGAAGAACTTGCGTAGAATGAATATGCAAATAGCTTTCAGGTTCGTGTTCGGCAAATTCCGCGGCCAGTCACCATCGCACGCCGTTTTTGTCCGTTTGCACAGGTCGTGTTCGATGTTTGGGAGGTGTGGTGTGCGGGGTTGTGCGACGACGACGATAAAGACGGTGACGAGATGACGACCACGACCAGTTGAAGAGTGGTGTTGATTATGGTGATGATGAACGCGCCATAATAATAAGCGTGGGGACACCTGCGTCTGTGTGTTCGCGGCTCGCGAGCAAGTAGTGGAAAGCCCGTTAGAAAGGGAAGAGGACCAGCCAGCCAGCCAGCCAGCCAGCCAGCCAGCGTTGTGGTCGTCGGCAAACAGCGTTCGCGAACGCTCATTATCCATAAAAAGAAAAAAAATCTCATTTTCCAGCACACAGAAATTGAGAGACTGAACCAGTGACGCGTGCATTTGTCTTGTTTTCCATCGTAGATAGGCCGCCGCCGCCGCCACCACTATGGTACCCGTTCGAATCGTCCACTGGCAGGAGGCGGTGTTACTTGTGCTGGGTCTGTACACGCTCGCTGCCATCCCCGGTAGCATCGGCAACCGGGAGCACAAGGTAGGCGAGATACTGTTGCTTTTGGTGTTGCGAGGGTCACATTTAGCTAACTTTCCGTGCTGTTCCTGCGCACGCAACAGGTGCACAACATCGTGCTGTACCCGGACAAGCAGTCCTGGTGTACGACGCGCAACATTACACAGGTGATAACGGAGCCGGGCTGCAAACAGGTGACGATCGACAACAATGTGTGCGTTGGCGCTTGCTTCAGTTACTCGATCCCGCACACCGAACCGTCGGATCCCGGTGAGATCATCGGACCGTACTGCGACTCCTGTCAACCATCCGAAGTGTCCTACCGAGCGGTAAGCTGCCTTCTTTCTTTCTTTCTCATTTTCTTTCTCTCTCTCTCTCTCTCTCTCTCTCTCTCTCTCTCTCTCTCTCTGTGTTTCTCTCTTATGCCACTCTCAAAGCGGTGATTTTGTTTCGTTTTTGGATCGTCAGGTGAAGATGGATTGCTCGGAGCATCCGACAATGAAGACACCTTACCTCGAAAAGCACATCCAGCTCATTCACAACTGCTCGTGTACGGCGTGCGAGGAGCAATCGGCTGCCACCGGTGTCGGCAGCCACCGTCAGGAGCAGTCGCTGCCATTGGCTACATCTTTGACCCACCAGCAACAGCAGCAGGAGCATCACCACCACCAGGTCAAGTCACCGTTGGACGCTTCCGCCAGTGCTAGTGCCGCCGGCAGTGATATGATTCAGGACGATATACCGGAGATTCTCGAGGTGGTGCACTACAACGAGAACGACACGGAACCGATCCGCCACACGCCGGTGCACGAGCTCCAGACGCACACCGGCGGTACCAGCTACCTACAGCAGCAGCAACTCAACCACTACGAGCATAACAGCCACACGGACAACGTGAAGAAGCTGCTGCACCAGAAGATCACGAAGCTGCTGCGGTCGATTGAGGTCACGAACTCGGCGACCGACCGGGAGGAGCTGGTCGAGATGATACGGCTGATCAAAGGTACGAGCGATCGGAACTGGGACGAGCTGGTCGAGAGTTTGCAGTCGGAGAACGCGATCCTCGACTTTAACCGATTGCGCACGGAGCTGGTGGAGGGCAGCGAGGACGATGAGGTGACGCAGGCGGCGAGGAAGAGCGCTTCGCCGGTGATACCAGTGGTGGTCGCTTCCGCGCGCCAACCAGTACCACCACCAGTCAGTGCTGATGAGACCGATCTGCTAACGATCAACCGGGTGCCGCACCAACAGCAGGAGGATGAAGAAGAGACCGTTGAAGAGCAGGAGGAGAAAGAGCAGGAGGATCAAGAGGTGGAGATGGGTGAGAAGGTTAAGGAAGAAGCGAAGGAGTACCGGCAAGGTCATGGTGACGATTCGTTAGCAAAGGAACACGCCGGCCCAACATCTAGTGGCGATCACCGGCGATTGATGCAGCATCAGCACAGTGCGG
Source organism: Anopheles aquasalis (assembly GCF_943734665.1). NCBI lineage: Eukaryota > Metazoa > Arthropoda > Insecta > Diptera > Culicidae > Anopheles > Anopheles aquasalis. Next base: position 405,545 of record NC_064879.1, read on the forward strand.
TGCGTGGCCACACCGGGCAGACACCGGGCAGTGACAACCATCATCATCATCATCATCATCACCACCACCAGCAGCAGCATCGTCAGCATGTGGTCGGGGAGCGGGTCGATGCTCACCATCATCTGGGCTGGGGACCGCACGGTGCCCTCGTGATACGGGCCAACGAGGAAGATCTGGAGGAACACCGGAGCATCCAGAATGGGCACGAGATACAGGAGAAGATCAACATACACGCCCACGAGCTGAAACCGAACCATGCCGGCATGGTGGTGTCGTACGATCATCGGTCGGCGCGCGATGGCACCGGCACTGGCCGGCCTGACCCCACGAAGCACGACGATCTCGCTCATGGTTCGCACGTGAAGCATAGTTCGGGACAGGAGCAGCAGCAGCACCACCACCATCATCCCAATCTCCATCAGCACCACCATCACTCGCAACGTCATGGCCAGCGAGCTGAAAGCGAACACAGACCCGTGCTGGGAGCCTTGGGCAGTGGCCAGAATTACCAGAAGCCCCACGGGCAGCACCAGCACACCCAACACCAGCCTGGCTCGCACCCTGGATCGCATGGGCCTGCTACCGGCGGAGTGGCGGACGTTGATAGCCAGTGAACGCAACGGTGTTTGTTGGGGTCGCTGTGGGATGCAGATGCGCTGTGTACGAGATTTGTTAGTAATATACACAAAATTGCATGTGTAGGTGTTGGCAAAGAATAACTCCACACAGGTTTCGGAACACCAAGTCAACGCAACAATCAACACATCGGCAGCGTGGCGGCCGGAAAATGGAGGTGAAGCGGAAACGGACTCGGTCCCTATCTTTTTCTTAGTTTCGCATACTTAAGCTCCTCTAGTCGTTTAGATATTCTTCAAACAATTTCGGCATTTCGGAACACTAATACGAGTAATTTTTCTGGCAGGAATAAAATGAGAACAGACAGACAAGTGGCAGTGAGAGCAGACGCAGGCGATAGAACCACGGAGAAAAGGATCGCGCTAGCAGGAGACACACCGTGCAGTCGGCGAGGAAATCGTCGTGTACTCTAGCGTATCGTTTGTTTGAGTTTGAGACGAACCATGTATACCATACAATTCGGAAGCGCATATATTTATATTGCGGGGGTGGGGCCATCGCATTGCAAAGCAGCGTTTACCGTGCCCTGTATAACTCACAGCACTACTGCTTGCAAGCTTAGAGCGTCCACGGGAGGCGGAAACCGAAACAATTAGCAATGTAAGCGTATCCCTGATAAGTTTGTTCCATGTTTTTTTTTTATCTATTGATGTTTCTCTTGGGTTATTATTACTGTACCATGTAAACCATGATTGCCCTTTTTAGCGTCGGTCGTCGGCAGGGGCTCCCGCACACTTGGTGATAGAGGAGTAGTGGTTGACGGCAGGGCAGGGGCGGTCAAAATTCCTGTTAATTCGATCGAATCGTAATAAAAGGTACAATATTCTTAAAGAAGATTTCATGTTGCCGTTTACAGGGCTTTTACGCATGTGTTGGTGCCATTTTCGACACACTTTTGCGATGGCGTGTGTGCCATCCTGCCGTATCCTGGTGCCCTGTAGCGTCCCCGACCCGCCTAAGATATTTCGGATCAACATAAAGCACGCAAAAGCCTAATTTCATTTTCACCGATCCAACACACTCGGCCTCGCAAAACACATCACAAAACACTACACTTCGCGCAACACTTTTCTTCTCTGCTTCTGCCTGCCCGACGAGCAGGATTGATGCCAGGATGCTGCTGAAAAAAGGCAACATGAATGATCAGATATGATCATCAAAATATGTTTCAATTTCGTACCGTTTTTCGTTGGCGCATACCCTCAAACGATGTCCACGGGTTGAGATGATCCGTTAATCCTCATCGGTTCTGTAACTACACCGCTCGGCCAGCACGTTCTGCTCGGCCAGTGCGTGATCGATCGTCGAAAAGTATTGGGAATGGCTCAGGTCTAGTTAATTAGCGGGGTGAGGTATCATTTTTACATTTTTCACAACATTTTTAAAGTCGGTGCCTCTCGTACCGTAAAAACTACTGAACCGATTGATTTGAAATTTTTAACACATAATCTGTACACTTTTTGCCAGGTAGCCTCGTAGAGATTTTGAGAAAATTGTTGATACTTTTTTTAAAACAAATATTTAAAAATCGTGGTTTTACGCAAAATCGCAAAAAGCATCAACTTTAAAAATCTGCCAAAAATCGAAAAATATGAAATTCAACAAAAACTCGACGGGGCTACCTAGATAAACTTATAATCTTTCAAACGAGTATCGATTTGCATTTTTCTGATGACCCATCACTCAGCTACGATGGGAACTGTTTTCGGTGCGAATCAAAAGACTTGGCCCTGAAGACATAAGCGACGAACCCGGCTTGTTCATTGTGATCACTTTTTCAACTTTAAAAATCTGGCAAAAATCGAAAAATAGGAAATTCAAACACAACTCAACGGGGCTACCTGAATAAACTTATAATCTATCAAAAGAATATCGATTTGTATGATTTCAGATGACCCATCACGCAGCTACGATCGGCACCGTAAAAAGTATCTTTTTGAAGGCATGACATGAAGACTATCTACATCTCTACCAAATTGCACAATTTTTGGATGGACAATTGAACTTTAAGTGGTTAAAAACCGAATAAATGTGCGAGAATCTTACCAATATCGTGTAGGGGGATAGTGGGAAGAGAAAGGAGTCATTAAATACCAATTACATCTCTAGTACGCCCTCCCCCTCTCCTCCAAACCCCCAAATTGCACAGTTTTTGGGATTTACAAATAACCAGTAAGTAGCTAAATAACCTAATAAATGTTTATGAAAAATAGAAATATCTTGAACGGTGGTAAAGGGAAGAAAAAGGAGTTAGTACGTACCGAATGCAGGTAAAACTGTAGACCTCGTGGAGGGGGTGAGACTGTTGGCCCCAGGGCGGGGGTCGCCCTTCCTTAATAGCTTAATTGACACTCTAAAACTGTGTTTTAATGAAAAAATAAACTTTGACGGATCATCGGGGGGCAGATCTACAGTGTTACCTCCGGCAGACAAAAATGCCCGATTTTGTATGGAATTTACTCGCCGGAACCATTCAACTATCGTACAACAAATTAGCCCGTTCCGTGCAAGTTGCTTTCGAGCAGGTTTGGAAGTTACGTTCGAGCTGACGAGCTGATTTGTTGTTTTTGACGATATTTCGAAAGGGTTCGTCCAGCGAAAGGGTTAGTTAGTTCGAAGGTTTCCTCTTTTCGTTGGTTTGAGGTCATCGTGAAATGACACCCCACACCCCTCCCCCCCCCCCCCCCATGGCCAACGTTCGTTGGTTCACCGATGATTCACCGATGGTTCGCTTCTCAAAACCCAACATTACCCTGCCTCCGGGGCCTCCGGAGAGTAGATGCGAGACTGGATAAGACGGGGTAGAGAACGCGACAGGCACACACACGGTTGCTAGCCAGCCATGCGCCTTCGTCATGGCCACCAATCGGTTAGCGCGCGAGCCGGAGCCGAGTTAAAAATAACATAAACATTACGTCATGCTACTGCTGCCGCTGGTTTTGTGGTCGCTGATCGTGGACGATCAGCGGGTGGGTCAAGCTGTGAAGGTGACGATTGTACGGATGAGTCTAGCAATGAGGGCGCGGTTTGCGCGGGACAGTGTGAATCCATCATCATCGCAATCGCCTTGTATCGTCCTGTAAGGGACGTGCCCTGGCCGCCAAGATGCTCGGGATGTGTCGATTGCTGGGGCTACGGAGCCGCACGATTTGTTTATTCCTGCGCCCCCCCCAACCCGTTGTTAATGCGCTGCGAAGTGTACTTCTGGGATGCATATTGATCACGGCGCCGGGTTCGGTCCTCTTCCGGGGATTGGCGAGCTGTATGCCGCGTTTGTCTCAATCGGCTCGCACGTTTCACGGGTGCCCGTGAGATAGAAGTGGGGCGGCCACGGGAGCGGAAACATAAACATTGCGATGCGACTACAGGCCCGGCAAGCAAGCCACGACCACGATCCTCCGCGGCCGTTATCTTGCCAGCCACCGAAGGCGAGCCCTAAGCTTCCAATCCGATCTCTCTCTCTCTCTCTCTCTCTCTCTCTCTCTCTCTCTCTTTCTCTCTCTCTCTCTCTCTCTCTTTCCACCGAGTTTTTTTGTTTGTTTGCTTGTTTGTTGATTTTGTCCTTCTCTTTGTCTCGTCCACGTCGTTTTTCCCTCGACGACTCACGCACCAACGGTTACCGAATGGGCACTTCGCTGTGGTGCTGATAACACGCGATCCGACCCTTGCCGGAGTATTGCGAGCTGTTATGCTTGCGGTCTAGCTGGGGTTGTGGTTGGATGGATCGTGCTGAAACACGTGTTTCAATCACTGGAGGTTCCGTCGTCTTTGTATCCATCGTTCATCTGGTAAACGCAAAGGTTCGGCCTAATAACTGGGAGCGCGATCACTTCGACGAATACGACCTTACAGCACTATTAGCAGTTAGCATGCTTTGCGATCTCATCATATATGTTGAAAAAAAATAGGGATCGGGATTTTATGGATCTATCATCTCAATCCTTGTTATTACATCAGCTATCATCGCTTGAATCGCCTTAAAAGTTTACAGGGAAGAGGCAATGCGTATGCGTCACCACCGATAGACATCGCGGCCAATAATTTAAGCTTGAGGTCAATTTCCATTTCGCTCAAAAATTCCTCCTCAAAGAAGCTCGTGCAGCCAGCCAGCCAGAGGGGTTTGTGCGTGGCAGCTTGTAATCGCGGGGTCCATTCCCAACAGCGACACGTTATTCATTCCAGCGCATGCGATGGAAGGGTTAATCTCTCTCTCTCTCTCTCTCTCTCTCTCTCTCTCTCTCTCTCTCTTTCTTTCTTTCTTTCTCTCTTTCTCTCTCAGGCAACGAAGGAGGTGAGCTGAAGGACGCATAATAAACAAAACGTGAATTAAAAAAAGGAAAAAATAACAACCATAAAAACCACTCGAGCTGCTGCGTGATGACGTAAGCAGAAGCAACAGCGTGAACGTGTGCTCGATGCGAAGAGGCGCGAGAGTACGCGCGCGCTATACTGCCCCATGGGCGACACATTTGGTCGCCGTCACATTGAACGACGTCAGCGCGAGGAGAAGAGGAGGAGAAGCAGGCGCCTCACCACCTCGATGACGTGATCCGCTGGCATATATGCTTTGAGGAGTCGCCTGGCCACCCGCTAGCAGTGGAACCACGTGTACCACGAGGCATTCACCTACGGCGAGTAGCGGAAGCCGAAGCAGAGCACGGGTTCGCAACATGATGATGATCATGCCAGAGAATGCACATTCCGGTGGGGGGCAGACCAAGCACACCGCCACCGACATTGTGTTGCCGGAATGAAATGACATCGGCATTGGGCAAGGCCCGTACGGCGGCCAAGCTACAGGACTCCGCGAGGTCATTGCGAAAGTGCCTGCCGAAGTAAAGATAAGCCGTTAAGTGAAGATAACGACGAGAAATATGTCGGAGACCGCGGACATCAGTGAAGCGCGTCGTCGCATCACATCGCAGGGCATTCGCGGAGCTGCTGATGCTGCTGCTGATGCTGCTGCTGACGCGGAGAAGGTCGCGGATGACGTCATCCCGTGATTACGTATACCATTCGGATTCTTCGTCATCGTCAGCAAAACACATAACGCGTCAGCCGCGTTCCCTCCGCAACACCCTCCTTGCGTGCGACCGTCGCCGGACAGCCTGGGGTATCGATTAGAAGGCCAAGGGGAGGGGAAATGGGCAGGAAGAGAGCGGGCATGTCAGCTTCCTTACCACACCAAGTGGTGTCGCTAGTGTCTTCCATCGTATTGTTGCTGTTGCTCTTTCGCCCCCATCGCGCTTCACGAAAGAATTAAGCGCCTAGAGACTTGGTGTTTCAAGTATCCGAATTTCCTAGTGGTTTCTGGAATCCTTTGCTATTAGTTACCCTTTTAGTTACCTCGGATGCCTATCGAGCTTAGCTTTCATTTGCGAGAGAGAGAGAGAGAGAGAGAGAGAAAACTGTTCGAGATTTTGACGATTCGAACAGTGTCACTCGCGAACAAAAAACTACTCGAATCGTAACCAACGTGTCGTAACGCATGGTGTCGTCCTGCTCGCACCACCGATTGAGTGTAGCTAGTCGTGCTGCTTTGTCGCTCGACGACCGTGAGTAACCCAATGACGTTCGCGAGCGTAATGTCAAAATAATTCCATCTTCCGCTAGTTTCAATTCGGAGTTCGCAAGGAAAATATGACGACCCGCCTGCGTTCGGCTATCTGCGATCGTGAACCGTCCACCGCCGTCACCTGCAGCAGCAGCAGCATCAGCAGCGGGGTCCGTCGTCGTCGTCATACCGTCGTAAGCATCATTCGCACCCTCCCTTCGCGTTTTCTCACCCTATCCCGTGTCGCTATTCTCGTCACCCCGCGGCTGGCTTTCCTCTCTGGCGTAGCTGTTCCGTAGCTTGGAGGCATCGGCAGTGCTGACCGAATGGTGAAAGGGGTAAGGGAAGCGGGCAGTGGCAATGCAGTGACAGCAGTTTGTTGTTCCGCGCTATGTGCCAGGACCACCAACAGCAACAGCAACAGCAGCTTCAGCAGCAAATAGCCACGGGGCCCGTGCGAGAAAGAGAAGGAGAGAGGCCAGCAAAATCAACAGAGAAAAAAGAAATGTTGCCGCTATTGCTGCTAGTTGTGCGGCCGCACCATCGCACGCACCGCTCCACCCCCCAACACTCCTCCCTATCGCCATCGAGCGCGAGCTCACACCTTTCCCCCATCCCATCCCCGCGCTTCCTCTGCTCATCACGGGGTGCACCAAACTCCCGCGTTTCGGCTTATCCTGCGAGCTTCACGCTCGTCCTTTTTTTGTTTTGTTGGTTTCGCTCTTTTTGCACAACAAACCCTTATCCGCTTTACTCTGTTTTCTGCTTACCCTTTCCATTTTCGGAAATCGCGCGCGCACTCTCCACATCCTGCTGCCACCACTAGTTGCCCCTCAGCAACAGCAACGTTCCGAGCACCAGCCGCAGTAGCAGCAGCAGTCGCGAGTCCCGCACCTAGGCAAAAGAAGCAGCCGAAGCCCAGAAGAGCAACGCAAAGGAAACGGAGGCAGGATACGTACACGAAGCACGAGAGGGTGGTCGAGACGACGGTGACCAGACTTCCTCCGAGGTGTGTACCCCACGGGGCCAGGTGTGCTGGTAGAGAGAAAGGCAGGGTGGGAGGGAGAGAGTTGTGTGGTTGTGACCTCCCACGGTGATGCTTGGTAGCGAGCATCCCAGGACACACAGGTCCTCCCGGAAGCGAGTCGAAGCTCCAGGACCACCAACAGCAGATCGTGTGTTTTTTTTCGTTTTTTGTCGTTATTGTGCCGTTTTTTTTTGTTTTTATTGTCATAGTGTTGTTCTAAGACGCGCGAGCGCCTGTACCTTTATCTAAACCTTCCTTTTCTTCGGACCACCCCGTTTTTTCGTTCTTCTGCTTCTGCTTTAACACAATAAGCGAGACAGACAAGGGGCAAGACGCGCAGTGTGCATGCAGTGTGGCTTTTTGCCGGAAGATGCAGTGTGTGAGACGCCCCGGATCGTCGTCATAGCCATCGTAAGCCGACGCGTTGTGGAACGCTGTGAATCGTTTAGTATCCATTCCTTCCAGCAGCAAGCACACACGGTAGCGAAGAGCGCCCGCGGTTGTTATTGGCGTGGTTTGGGTGTCCATCAGTCAGTCAGTGCGTTGTCAGCTCCGCGCGCATTAGCCCGGGTAATGGGCCAGAAGTGGTGTGCGCCTGCGCCTGCGCCAAGCTCCTAATGTGCTCAGTGTTGTTAACTCATCTGTTTGTGTGTTTCCCGGCCGTTTTGGTGGTGGAGGAGGTGCGTGTGACGCACCACGTCCACAAAACCTCTCCCAAAACAATCGAAAAGAAATCAAGTTGGATGGTTCGCGCACATCCAGGAACAGTAATTTACTCGTGTGTTGTGTTAGTGGAGAATGTCCAGTGTGTCCCCTCAAACACACCCCTCGTTCGCCGACGGAATGATAGATAATCTACCCCGTGCAGCACGGTTGATACCACCGGAAGGGGAAGGAGTGGGGATGGGGGCAGAGGCCGCAAGAGGAGGACAATTCGAAATTAGGCTCGATGGCTCCCGGCAGCCCCGGCATCAGCAAGATGGCAACGCGCGAAGTAGATCCCTCATTCTCTTCCCCGTCCTCCTCCACCCATCCACTCCTTTGGTGATAAGATAAACCAACGAAGGAGACCGCGACGACAACGTACCGGCGGTGCCAACTGCGTTCTGCAAACTTCTTCTAACAACCTACTGGGCACAGCACTGGACGGCCACTTCAATCCACACTCATACATACCACACACACACACACGCAGACGCCACCAGGCCTGAAATCAGCTTCAGCTGCAGCTCCAGCTCTATCAAAACTAAGCCTCTCTCAACAAAACCGACCAAAACCAACGTCAAATCATCGAAAGCGGTACACTAGAACCGGCGACGCTACGTCGGTGTAACACCGGAAGAGTCCACGTACCCAGCATATCCCCATCAATAATGGTGCAACCCAGGGGCTCCAGCTTGCTCTATTGGCCCGCCCCGCTGGAGAAGCTGCTCCTGGAACGTGACGAACTCGCGACGTTCGCTCCGACGTTGGGCTTGGATGCTTTGCGTTTGCATAATCATCCGCTTCGCATCGACAGACGGGGCTTCTACAACCGGCCACCGAGACCGGTCTTCATACTTGCGGGAATAGTCGGGATGGAAGCGATGGGATATACCACCCAGGGCAACCCAATCTCATGCTATGACATCAGGCGGGGCTCATGGAAGCCCGTAGAGGTCGGCTAGTCGGAATGTCGTTGAACGTCTAATCCAAGAGGAGAGGGTTCATTCTGTACATCTTCCAAGTACTAACCAGCACCTAAAATTCCCGTGCATAGGTTGGTTGCTACTGTACGGAGCAGAAGCAAATGGGATCGTTGCGCATGTCTTGGCGCGCGCGCACTCCGCTAAGCAACTGGCCGTCAGGCCGGTCAAAGGATGAGAGGCGACCGTTGACGACCTTTTTGCGATCCTCTGGTTGATCACTAGTAGATCTTGCTAGCGTAATTGTTGCAGCATTGCATTCTTTTGTTGTTATTGTACACCCATTCCAGACTGCGTCACATTCGCTAACATCCTGTCCGGTGGCGACGGGATGCTAGGCTTTGCAGAGCATATCTCTGTGTATACGTGTGAGCTGGTGAGCGTTCTTGTTTCTCTCCGTGGGGCAGGCCGATCCCCGCAGACAAATCCCATACAAATATGCCTAATTTTACATGGAATTTGTCTGCGGGGATGCCAGCATTTGTCTTTGATCCGTCTGCGGGGATGCCAGCAGCAGCAGCGTGTTACCAGTAACCGTCTCCCTGCCACATTCATGTTTTGCGTGTGACGGCTCGTCAGATCGGATTGTGTGTTGTTGCTTCGTCAGAGACACGGCTCACGGGCGTAAATATATTTATGTGTGTGAGCTACATTGATGCATTTGTCGATCGTTGTGGCCGGGTCCCCGCAGTCAAATCCCATGCCCGATTTTGTATGGGATTTCTCTGCGGGGGTGGCGTCGAAGAATGGCATGTCATGTGGAGCCTTGGCTTGTCTGCTTCGGCCTTGAGGGTGGTGTTGTGGGGTACCATCAGCAGCAGCAGCAGCTTCACCCAGCCCACCCCAAACGACGTGCGCGATGGTGGCGTTATGTGCGTGTCGATGAAGGCGAAACCCGCCCGAGTAGTGGTGCGCGCGGTGGCTGCTTACGAATGGAATGATGATGATGAAGTTGATATTGAGGATGGTGTGATGACGGTTAAACTGGCTAACTACGCAATGGATAGGACAGTTAGGTAGGTTTGTTTTGCCATTTTTCGCGCGCAATTTTGAGCCCGATCCCGTCTGATGGTCGCTGGATGATGATCGGTAACTTACCCCGTTGCCGTTGCTTACCCCTACCCACCTAACCTAGGGTGATTAGCTACAATATTTGAGACCAAGACTGAGAGTAGATCAAGAGTGAGGCAGTCGAATTCGGGAAGCACGAATTCCCTCCTGTTAAGCGTTAACAGGAGCGAGAAAATGTTCTGTGTCAGTAGGGTAGCTGACCAATGTTGGCGCCCGTAGCGCCATCCAGCGCGATGCGTTAATTGATCACTCGCGTTCACACACACACACACACACACATTTATATGCACATAAACACTTGGAAGTAAATATGTGTATATGCGCAGTCATACATTAGTACTAATTGTTTGTACGATTAAAACACTCTCTATCTATTCTGTAAACCGATCAAGGTTACATTCGGTGCTACATCCGTGGTGTACATTGAGTGCGTGTAGTTACACAGAGAGAGAGAGAGGGGGAGAGAGATAGAACAAAAGGAAGAAAAAAGGAGAGAGAGAGAGAGAGTTTTTTATGAAGTTGTCCGGGTGATTTGGGAACTTTGCTCTTTATACCAGATCCTGGCATCCTGGCTTGTTCTGCACCTTGCTTTGGAATGGATTACTTCCGATTTTCTCTGCTCTCTCTACAGAAATAATATGCACCAGTTCTGTAAGAAAAAAACAGGACGATTCTAAATATATATATGCTTTTTTCATTCTGCTTACATCTGTCTCCAAACCATCGCAGAGATAACGATGTGAGCTGTGTTTGCTATTGGCGAGAATGTTTATGTGGAGTTGGCCACCAGTTACCGCATCGAATCTCGACTCATTCATGCCCAGGCCAATTGTGGAATCTGACCACGGGAAAAAGGCGTAAAATGCACAACATATCCTATCGACAACAACAACGCAGCACCGGGGGTTGTAGAGTGCTGTTTCCAGTTAAATGGCTCCAGTTTTGTAGTCCACCAACACAAAAGCTCCCCATTTCCCGGTCTCGTTGGTGTTCGTGCAGGTGCGGTTTTGTTTTGTTTATCTCCCAAAGCTGTTTGAAGCTTCCAATCGGGACCGGAAGGAAGAAGGCAAGCAGGCAAAAGAAGGGTGCTGATTTGTTACTACACACAGTGCCCCACAGTCGAGCATCCGATCCACGGGCATTCCTGCATGGGCCCTGGGCACTGGGTCCTGAGCTTTTTCAAGGTTGTAGCGCAAGTGGTACCACTCACACGAAGCGCCTGTCCTTTGCGCGCGATTGCGCTCAGTGAGCCCCAGAGTGTCCTATGGCTACTTGCCTCCTTGCTAGTAACCGCACCCTGCTGCTGAAGGCTTCCGTGTGCATCGCGCATGGACTGGATTCGGGGGTTGAACCAAGAGAGAGAGAGAGAGAAAAAGAGAGAGAGAGAGAGAGAGAGAGAGAGAGTGAGAGAGGAGGACTATGTGTGTTGAATAGAGGAGAGGATGTTGGAGGGAGGCGGGGTTGAGTGAGAAGCGAGAGCAGTGAGTCAGCCAGGTCATTCGCTCAACTGTATGCCAAGTGTGCGGGCAAGTGACAACGGCAATGTGATGCCACTCAGCCACAAACAGCTGGAAGGAATCGCGGATCGGACCGAGGTCGCTCGCAGCACACCCCACAGCCGTACGAGCCGTGCGCATTACACTCCGCGTATATCGTGTGCAAATTCGAGCGCGAAAGGTACAGGTCCCCACACAAACAAACATACACACATACATCGCCTTCCACGGATTGGCCGGTCGCTGTCAACGAAAGCCAACCATGATTTCCCAAGGCCACTGCGACCACGGAGCGCGTGGTGTGCCCCACAGTTACCCTTAAACCCAGCCAACAGCTCGTGTAATGATGAAAGCTCCATGATTTCCTTTCCACTGTCCTCTCCTTGCGTTGTTACATTAATTGTTTTGTTTGAAAAGGGGATTTGTCGACCGCTGAACGAGGACTCGTCGCTTGAAGAGATTTGTTTTTCTTTCGCGATTCTCGATT